>NW_028261392.1:37745096-38045096 GCF_051295495.1 Thamnophis sirtalis
CAATTTGTAACATAGGAACAAATCTAGCAGCTACCTTCTGTAACAGACACAAACTGTCTTGAAATCTAAATATCAAAAAAAAGCTTCCACAGAGACTTAATTTGCTCCTTCACTGCCTTTTGTGTGACAGCAATTGGATAGTTTTATTTCATTTTATTTCAAAATGTCCTAAGAATATGGTTTTACCATTTTTGGTTTAAGTTGTGTAGTATTGTCCCCATGTCCTAGTCGACCATATTCACCAAGCCCCCATGTATATAATTCTCCACTTGAAGTAATAGCAGCACTATGGGAACTGCCACAGGCAATATCTCGAATACGTTTTGTTTTCAGTGCTTCTATCAGCCTGGGTTTATCACAGTTCCTAAAAATATAAGAGAATCACCCAATTATTATTTGTGGTTTAATCAATTTACTTAGTGAACGTACATATAAATAATAGAAATATTCTAGTGTACTGAACATTGGATTTTTATCATTTTTTTATTTTTTTAAGGAGTGTTTGGTAAAATATCTGTAAAAAAATAACCACATTATATTTTAATCCTTAAATTACAATTAAGGATTAACATTATGGTAAGTAATTGTTATTAAAATATTGTTATTACTAGCTCTGTATCCAACAAAACCATTTAAGATCAACTTTATAGTTCTTTTTTGCTGCTTCCTGATTATTCAGAATACTCTTCATAAACTACTGAATTAGGCATAACAACAATCCAGCAATACAAATGCCAAAATAGCATCCTTACATTCTACTGAAATGTCCAAGTTTCCCATCATCTCCTTCTCCCCAGGAGAATACCTTGCCATCAACTGTTAAAGCCATAGCATGGCGACCACCTAGAATGACAGAGTACAAAAAAGGAGAAATTAGCAGTAAAGGAAGGGTAAAACAAACAAAATGCATCTATTTCAACCTATTTGTCAATAACATTAATTTTGCTCTATGCTCATTTATGACAATGACCTTCTACACATCATCAATAGTTTTTGCCAATATTAAAATTTATTTGGCTCAATTAGTATAGTCAGACTGAAAGTGAATGAGAATTGCATTGAAGAAAATAAAGGGGAGAGAAAGGAAGAAACAAGGTACAAGACCAACCACAGGGCACCCCCTATCATACATCAAAAACATTTCAGAAGCTGTAGAACACAGCTTCCAAGATCTGCAAGTGGGCATTGCACACTGCCCAGAGGCTACCATATGAGAACAAATCATGCATTGCAAAAATCAGTTGGAGGTGGGAGATACTTCCAATGTGATCTACAAAATCCCCTGCATGGAGTGTCTCTGTGATTATGTAGGACAGACGGGGAGGAAGCTAACCACCAGATTGCCAGACCACAAGTGAGCAATCAGAAAAGGAGACCCAAATTCACTGGTAGCCTCACATTGCAATGAACAAGGACACACATTCAATTTTGCAGCTACTAAGATTGTTGGACAAGCAGGCACACAAACAGCCAGGGAAGCGCTTGAAGCCTGGGAAAGAAGGCTCCTCGTCAGTCAACAGGAAAGCTGATTTACCACCAGCATATCAAGCAGTTAAAAGGTGAGGGCTGGGCAGCACAAGCAAATGACAGCCAACAACTTAAAAGCCAGCCATCAACAGATCCCAATCAGCATCTAAAATGCCACATACAACAAGCCATATAAATATCACACACAGAGAAGCACGCACTCTGCTAGAGAGAAGTTCCCTGAAGATGGGCTCCAGCATGAGTCTGAAAGCTTGGAAGACTAAACCTCTGGTCCTGGGGACCAACCCAGATTAAATCCTGCAGCATTATCCTGTAACATGTATATTTGCCTTCATTCGTGAAGAAAATTAACTTGAAAACCCTTTGCAATTCTCAGCTGGACTTAAACCATAATACTGAGAAAAGGTTTTTTTAATTGTTTCAATCAAGGAAAAAATAAAAACATGCACTGTTTTATACATTTTGCATATAATTTTATCTAAATTTCCCTTTCTCTGAACAGTATCAGTCTTTCAACTGCTGAAAAAAAAGTATTTTCCTAGGACTTCCTCTTGGGACCTTATTAACTCAATATGCCAGCATGAGTATCATATTAAGCGAGAAAGGATGAGATTTATCTTCATAGTTAAGTCCATTCCCAAATTCAAGTCCTTTTCGAATGATTTACAGTAGCCACCTATTTTACACTAACTTTCTATCTACTGTATATGGTGAGTGTATTGTTTTCTTCTTATTTCTACTACAAATTTTGTTTCAAATCACTTGTTTTCTGTACCAGAAGAAAGCTTTCCAAGAAGAATTTGTTAAAGCTAAACCTTCATGCCGCTGTTGTGTGCATCCTTCCTTGTGCTGAGTATAAGAGAGAAAAGACCAGCCTGGTGTGTATGCAGATGTATCTTCCAAAGCATTTCTCACAAACCATCACCAGAAATATACAGTGGATTAAAAATAAGGAGACATTGCAAAGAGAGTTCCATTTCACTTATTGTCAAACATAGAAAAATATGTTAGTACCTGAGTGAACAGCAACTTTCTTGACTACATAGTTACTGAGTGCAGTAATCTGTCGGGGAATAGGAACTGTTCCACTTGAGAGGCCTAATCCAAGCCTTCCATTTGTAGCCTCTCCACAGGCATACACTTTACCTTCCACAGTCACTAAAACATAAAGATAATTTTAGTTCCATGACCATGAAATTGGTACAAGTAAAAGGTGATGTTCACAATTATATCCGATGTAACTTTCAAAGTGCATAGTAAAAAGCTTTCCTACCTGCAAAGAGACTTTTAGAACCACCAGCTACTTGCACTACATTCAAAGCAGATAGGGTTTCAGAAAAGGAAGGCACTTTGATCTGTAAAATGTAAATAAACAGAAAAATTCACTGCTAAAGCAGAATGATTTATTGCATTTCACATTCAATAATCTTCATATCCAGCTGGCTATTTTAGAAGTTTGAAATAAGTTTGTTTTTTTAATTTAAGTTTGTTTCTCCCCAGGTACTTTCTTGAGAAATAATTATTTTGAAAAATACTTTTCATCAGTTATATTGGAGTCCTTCAATATTCTTTTTGGATAGTTATGACTATGGTCTAATTATTCCCTACTCTTCTGACAAACGGTGCTATCTGTTAGATGTGTGTCATCCATTTTTACTTTTCTTTGAAAAGACGATATTTAGGAACAGGCTTATCTACCGTTCCTAGTCTTTTTGCCTAACATATTTTGAATGATAGTCTGATCATTTAAACCATTCTGCAAGGTAGACAGGTGTATTATATCCTCCATTTCAAAGCAAATGCCAGTAAAAATGCTCTTATTACATTCTTTTGACTTGTAAATCACAGAAGTCACTAAACATTAAACATTTGTTCTAGATCTCATGTTATTGTCAAAGCCACAGCCCTCCATACAGCCTTACATGTAAGACTGTAACAGAAATGTACAATTGTATATAATAAGCAACCAGTGCGAGAAGTCCAAACCACATTCAGCCTTCTTGGGCAGCCATCCACTACTGCCCTACTCATCTTCTTACAGGTTCCCTCATGTTTTTGCTTATGACAGTGAAAGCAGGAAATACAGTTAATTTATATACTCTTGACTTTTTCAAGATCCAAACCTTAGAACCTTTCAATCCTCCCAGTTGATCTTTATCGTTTAAGCCCCAGACAAAGACTTTCGTCCTAATTGAAGCTGCAGATTCCAGGCCTGTAGTCTTCTTTCTAACAAGACTAAGAATGCACACAATACATTAGATTGGAAATTTTGTTTAAAAAATGGAAAGGAAACAAAAGCACAATAATCTCTTTTTGATATGTTGATCAACACGACTCTTTCATTTGTACTTATGTTATGTAACATGACTCAATTATTCATATTAAATATTTAATTTTACAGAAAAAATATTGGTCCCACATTTATAATTGCCAAGACAGACACAGACACAAAAACAAAATACCAACTCTCAGATTCTAATTTTGGAAGGGCATCCATTTTCCAGCACTTTGTTTGAAACAACAGCTCTGTTACAACTTGTTTTCCAAATAAGGCTATCTAGACTCTCAACTACAATATGATTAAATGTTTTGGGATTGCTAAAACCATTAGAACCCTGAGAATATATATTTTTTCCTTTTAATTTTGTGCTCGGTGTAAAAAAAAATTCTAAAATATTTCTGACTGCCTGAAACCAGCCAGAATCCAGGAAGCTTGTAACCATGTTTCCACTACCTTCTGTAAAAGCCCCTGGGGTGGGGACAAGCTTCAGGGGACAAGCTGATGCAGGGGAGCGGGTGGTGGTGGTGGTATAAAGAATGCTTGCCCCCATACCTTTTACTTAATCCTTTACTTTAATAGGTGGAGCTCTCAGCAGGCATGCATTTCCTTGATATTCAGTGGTGGGCAGAAACTGTTGGAAAAGACAGTCTCTAAGATACCAAGTCCCTGAGCTACATAGGGCTTTATACACAGTTACCAGCACTTGGAAACCTGTTGGTACCAACTGCAGCAAAGATGTGACATCACAGTTTTAAGGCCAACTGCTAAGCACACACACTCTGCATTTTGGACCAGTTTTCTTGATAGCCTTCACACTCATGTACATTGAAGAAGTGTATTCTAACAGAGAGATGCCAAGGTATCAGTGACTGTCTTCACTTCATATTGTACCAGGTAAGGTTGCAGCTATCAGCCAAAGCTGTTCAAAAACTATCTTGGCCTTGCTCTCCATCTCTTATTTTAGCTCCAGAAAACCCCCAGATTATGAGTTTGCTTTTACTGTGGGAAGCAAAATCCCATGAGTCAAAAATACAATTCTGAAATTGGTCGGCCTCAGAGTTAACAGAGTCTTGTTTGAGTTGAGTCTGAGTCTGTCTTTCCCTAGCCATACCCTAAAAATCCTCAGACCTGGGATATGACTTTCTACAACAGGGATGTCAAACTCGCGGCCCCCAGGCCAGATGCGTCACGTGCTAGCTCCGCCCCTGCCCAGTTTAGCAAAGGGGGGGGAGTCTCGATACATCACATGATGATGCCATGACGACGCGAGTTTGACACCTCTGTTATACAATATTGTCATCCTGGAGTTCTCCTGGTCTACCAGCTTTCAACTTCTGCTTAATAGTAGATGGAAATCATGGCTAGGGGAAGATTTGACTTATTTGTGTCAGTTACAATCTTCTCTGGACTATACTGCCCCGGAGACAATAATTCATGCTTTGAACACTGCTCAGATGGACTACTGTAACAAGCCATATGTGAAATTACCTTTGGAAATGTGCAGAAGTTTCAGTTAGTATAAAATAGAGCAGCTACATTCCTGATGGTCAACATCACCAAGAATATCACCTATTTTAAAGTCACTGCAGGCTATTTAAGGCTATTTACATTGCAGTACTGTGATATATCAGGAAAAATCTTGCAAAAACTGAATCATGGTATATAGACTGGACATCAAGACAATTGTTGCAGTTTTCCCCTCTGAAAGAGATACCAACAGGCTCAACTCTACCAGCACTTTGAATATTCACCTATGTGATATTGTCTTAGATAAGTAGTGTTTGGCACTGAGATTAATTTAACTGAATGGTATTAGATTTTGATGATGTTTGTTACTTGTACTCAATTTTAATCTTTTGTTTATGTCTTGATTTTGCTGTAATCTATCCAGCATCTACCTGAATTGAGGTGGGGTAGAAATATTATAAAACAGATTAATAAATATATTTTAGCCTTCTTTTTTTTTTTTACAAAATGCTTAAAACAAGGTAATTGCATATAGTGTATTTCCAGTCTACTTCATACCCATTTCTGCATATTACAAGCCCTTCCTCATTAAAGTTGTTGTTTTATTTTGTTACACTATTCAAATGATCTGTAAAATATACTAAAAATGGATTATAAAATGCTTAAGAGCACAATTACTCAGTTGCGATAATCTGCTAATAAAATTAAATTAAAAGGTTTGACCTAAATATTCCAAGTGCAGGGTCTGCTAATGCTAATCACACAGTAGGATTTGATATTATAAAATATCTAGCATAATTACAAAAATGTTTTTAAAAGATGAATTGTTTTAATATTCCATACCTCCCAGTGTTCGCTTTATCATCTTCTTCTTCTTCGTTATCAGAAGCAAGGAAGGGAACTGCAGCTAAGTCTTCATCCTCTGCGCGGATACGTCCTAGTATACTCAGGCCATGTATCTTACAATCAATGCCGGAACTCCTGCACTGCTTAATAGCCACCTCAATATATCTGTGATACTTGGGGAAAAGAGTTACATTTTCATAGTTACATTGTTTGGCTCTTTAAAGTGTTCAACATCATTAAGAAAAAGGATTCAAGATTCATTTCATCTTTTCAACAAAACTGTTTGTCTAGCCTGTCTTTCACATCCCTTCCCAAATTAACTAAGACAAAAGACACAGAATTAGAAACTACGACAGACAAATGGTTTAGCCTTAACATTCAGGTATGTATTAGCTATTGACAAGAACAAATTTGGTGAAATCAGATGTCATAGAAAATAACTAACTAACACATCAACAAATCTAATGATTAGTTCCTCCTATTATGAATATAATCTCATATAATAATGGTATGTGAAAATGACCTTATGAGACATGAGAAAGAGCAGCTTTTATCCGACAGCAGCAGGAATGTGGCTGTGGCAAATGTTTCAGAAGGGTCACTCCCTAGTTTCTTGGGCTGCAGACGCAACAGGGAAGAAATATTCTTTCAAACTTGCAAGATGGTTGTCCAGGGTTGTCCAGACAGAAAGCATGACTAGTTGAATTAGTTCTACTTTATTGGAGGTTACATTAACAGAGTCTTGCAAGTTTGAAAGAACATTACCCTGGTTGAAGGTCTTTCCTATATCCCCAGGTCATTCACACATACCATTACATATACCTACCTGCTAGGTAATCAGATGGAGGCAGTGGCTGCAAGAATCTAAGCCTAGCTTTAGCTAGTGTGGCATACATAAGCTTTCCTACAGAAAGAAGCCCTAGTAATAGCAATTTATAGTTTTGTCTCCTCCCATACAGATCACTACAAAGTGTTTGAGATACTACCTTTGAAGATAATCAAAAATGCAATTAGTGCAAAAAGCAGAAGTCTTCTTATCAGTGGGTGAGAGCTGTTTCTTACATATAATGCCAGGGGCTATCAATTGGCTTCCAGAGATAAATCAAAGTCCTGATTTTGACCTATAAGGCCAAATAGTTCAGACAGAATAGTTCACATACACACAGGATATTGATGGTTTACCCCAGGAAGAGATTTGGGAAGAAGTGACTGAAATTCAGTGTTTTTTAGTTGTGGCCTATTTTACCAGAAAACTGTTTGACACCCTCCCTTCCTGTTATATATGATGGGGAGGAAAATAGATGATTAGAAGTTTTTAATAATAAATTCTATTATTAGGAAATACTTGCATACTATAATTTTGGTATTTTAGATTATTTGCCTTATAACTCTTTATTTTGTACCTGATAATATGATTTACGGTGTATACTATACTTCTTGAGAATATTCATTACCACAGCCATAAATTGTCATTAATACAATTAATACAGAAGCCTCCTATATAAAAAAATGCAATAAAGTCCTTAAACTAGCCAAAAAAAAAATCAGACCAGAAATCCATATTGTAAAAAACTGGCTAAAACAAAATGAAAAATTAAAGAGTTGTTGAGTATAAGAAACAACACCAACCCCCAAAAATATTAGTATTTCTTTAAAGATATTATCCTCTATAAATACAATATTTGTATTTCTTGATAATCAGCAGATACCTACTTCTGTGCAATCACCAAGAAGTGGAACTGTTGTATCTGTAGGATTAATATTGATAGTCTTCAACTCTATGAGGTTATTTAAAGAACTTCCGCCTATAGAAAAATTAAACAAAGACATACTGAACTATTTATATACTGCAGAACCTTTTTAGTATTACAAAGCTATGAAAAGACAAAAGATGGTTGATTCTTTCTTTCCAAACTCAATAAAGGTAATGCCATACCTGAGACCACAACTAAAGAAGGCATGTAACTGCTGTCTGCAGGGTCCACTATCATCTTCAATCTGTGTACCAGGACATCAGGAAAAATTTCCAATCGTATCCAGTGCTAGAAAATGTTATATTTAATTAATTCAAATCCTTTGAAGACATTATGAACAGTAATTATATCTGAGTAGTATTATTTCTTAGAGTTTAAAAACTATATTTACTCTAAGACAAAAATAATTATCTACTGCCACTTTGAATTATGGGGAATTATACAAGTATAATAGAGAAGTGAATGTTATGTTGTGATTTATTCTGCTAATTGCCAGTACATTATTGTATTTATTTGCTTTATTCTGTTTTTGTTCTTTTAACAAAAGAACAAAATTCTGGTCATTGACGGAGCAAATATTATCGATTGATACAAACATGGCAGATATTTGCAACACTTTTCTTTTTAAATTTACCTTTCCTTGCGAGCCAGAGGACTGCCAACACTGTTCACTTCCATCAATCAAACGAGAAGCTTGATTCACAGAAGATGACACATTCAAATTTTTAACAATTCTGGACCAATCATCAAGTAGCATGCCTCGCTGGCTACTATGATGTCTTTTTAGCTGCTTTCCAGAACGACCACAAAATACTGGAGACTGGCCTGGTGTTGAAAGGTGGAAGATAGCTATATTAATTCAACAGTACAAATGCAGTACAGTAAAAATGCTAAAACCAAGGAAATTGTATTCATCTAACTGAATTTTTGCATACCCCTCACTATAGTTTTGTGCATAATTTTGCACAGCCAAAAAGTTGGTTAGTATCTAATTATGATACAACTTACCTTGTGCATTATAAAAACCAGGAATTCAAAAATACACAATTGTTCTCAAGAAGATAAATAAATGAAACATTTCATGAAATAATAATGAAAATGTACTTGGTTTATTTAAATATACCTGGTTCATTTATTCTGCCGAAAGTGTGTCTTGTATTATGTTTCCTACTTTTGAAGCAGGTTTCACAGAAATCAAAATCATCACAGTTTCTGCATTTAAATCTAGGTCCATTAATAGGGAACATCTGACAGCCATCACACCTGAATGATGACAAAAAAAATAAGACTACATAACGCTCAATTTACCATCTTGCATATTTTTTTTATTGTCTCAAGGTTAAGAAATTCTATTGTTTCAGGTTTTAGCTTCTGCCACCTTGTGGAATTCAAACAATAGGACACATTACAGAAATAACAAAGGAAAGATGCAAAAGGTTAACAAAACAAAATATGTCGAAGAAAAATGGAAAAACTTACGTAACTCCTGGGTGAATACTGGGAACCAGTTCCATTTCTGACAATAATCCAGTCCAATGAGATTGTTGAGGGAAGTCAACAATAACATCTTTACCATTGGCACTAAAAGCTTTGGCAAGGAAATATTTAAGAGTTATTCATTTATTTATTTCTAGAACTTAAACATAGTGATTTTATGTGATTCACAGCAACTAGTAAAATCAACAGTAAAAATATACACAAGGTAAGAGTCAGAAATAAGCATGTATTCACTACTGCATTTTCACATACTTTGTATTAATAAATGGTATTTGTACACTTCCTGGAATATATGGGATGTTAATATTATAGTGCTTCAAAACTACTTTTCCAGTTGTGAATAAAGGAATTAATTAACTCCAATTATCCACAGGAAATTTTTGAACAGATAGAATATCAATAGTGCTATCATCATCATCATCATCATCTTTATCTAATAATTCTAAGAGGAATATTACTCACTCAGAGATAGCAATTAACAGAATTTTATAAAGTTTGATATCAAAAATTTCAGTGAAACCTCATCAAGAGGTTTTAGACGAGAGGGCAGACCTGGCATGTATTAATGAGACCTGGCTGGGCCCGGAGGGAGGAGTCCCCCTCGTAGAGATGTGCCCAGAAGGTTTTCAGGTGCTCCATCAGCCAAGAGCTCAGAGAAGGGGTGGGGGTGTGGCCATTGTTATCCGAGAGTCTCTGGCACCTCGTAGGATCCCTGCTCCGGAGCTTGTCGGGTGTGAGTCCCTGCTGGTGAAGTTGGACCTCAAGGGTCAAGTGGGTTTGCTGCTAATGTACCTGCCTCCTAACTGCATTGCAGCGGCCCTCCCCTCGCTCCTCAAGTCGATAGCCAAGCTGGCAGTTGAGTTCCCCAGACTTATGGTTCTGGGGGATTTCAATCTGCCTTCGCTCGGTGATCACTCGGACGGAGCGCAGGAGTTCATGGCTTCCATGACAACCATGGGCTTGACCCAAGTAATCCGAGGACCGACCCACTCAGCGGGTCACACGCTTGACCTCGTATTCCTCTCGGAGCAGTGGAATTGTGACCTTGGTCTGAGGGGTAGTGAGATCTTGCCCCTGTCATGGTCAGACCACTACCTATTGAGGCTTGACTTTCGGAGACCAAACCCCCACTGTAGGGAGGAGGAGCCGACCAGGTGGTTCCGCCCCAGGCGACTTATGGACCCTTTGGGGTTCCAGACGGAACTTGGGGTTATTCCTGATACTCTCGCCCGCAGTCCAGCAGAGACTCCTCTGGTTGCTGCCTGGAACCTGGCAGCAACGAAGTCTCTTAACCGGATTGCGCCTCTACGGCCACTCTGAGGCAGTGGATCCCGGAGGGCTCCTTGGTTTACTGAGGAACTCCAACTCAACGAAGCGATGGATGTGATGAGCCAGGGTCTTGAGGCTGTTAAAGACTGGATGGGGGTCAACAAACTTGTGCTCAATCCAGAAAAGACCGAGTGGCTGCTGTGTTTCCCTCCCGCGAATTGGCCAAGTGTTCCATCTCTCAGGCTGGGGGGTCAAACTGTACGCCCCTCAGACAGGGTTCGCAACTTGGGAGTCCTCCTGGACCCACAGCTGACCTTTGAACACCATTTGTCAGCTGTGACCAAGGGGGCATTTGCCCAGGTTCGCCTGGTGCACCAGTTGCGTCCCTACCTGAACCGGGAGGCCCTCACAACAGTCACTCGTGCCCTTGTGACCTCTAGGCTGGAATACTGCAATGTGCTCTACATGGGGCTGCCCTTGAAGAGCATTCGGCGACTTCAGCTAGTCCAGAATGCGGCCGCGCGAGCGATTGTGGGTGCACCTCGCTTCACCCACGTAACACCTATCCTCCGCGAGCTGCACTGGCTGCCTGTTGATCTCCGGGTGCGCTTCAAGGTGCTACTTATCACCTATAAAGCCCTTCATGGTAGTGGACCTGGGTACTTGAGAGACCGCCTACTGCCAATTACCTCCACTAGACCGATACGATCGCATCGATTAGGCCTCCTCCGAATACCATCTTCCAGCCAGTGCAGACTGGCAACTACCCGGAGGAGAGCCTTCTCGGTGGCTGCTCCGACCCTCTGGAACGAACTCCCCGTGGAGATTCGGACCCTCACCACCCTCCAGTCCTTCCGCGCTGCTTTAAAGATTTGGCTATCCCGGCTGGCCTGGGGTTAAGATTCTAACCCCACCCGAATTGTGTGACTGTTGTGTTTTCTTTTAATATGTTGTACTGTCTTCATGTCGGAAAATTGTTTTTCCTTCCCCCCCCCCCTTTTTTTGAACTGTGAGCTGCCCTGAGTCCCCCCAGGGAAAAGGGCGGCATACAAATAAAGGGAAATGAAAAATGAAATGAAATGAAGAGGCCAAAGAAGCAATTGTTCCCTGATATAAGCCATAATGCTGTGCAGTGAATCTATTACATGCCCAAAGGTGGAAAGGTTCAGCACAATAGAGGAATGGTTGGTACAGATAATGGAACTTGTTTACATGGCTAAATTAACCTCTTATATTAAAGAAAAAATATCTACCTTTATGGCTGAATGGAAACCACTTGGCTTTTTGCATAAAGCAATAAAAATGCATTTATGATTTGTGGTTTTCATATTTAGGGGAAAATACCCCTGGGAAATAGAAAAGAATGAGCTTTCTTTTATAATCATAGAGTAAAAGATTATTTTGAAATTGTAGTTATATTCCCTGCAAAGTAAATTGGAAGGTTCCTTTATTTCTATTTGTTCTTTTTATGTACTTTTTTTTCTTCCTTCTTTACTTTTACCCTTTATTGGCTTGTTTTATTTTTTATGTTTTTTTATAAAACTTTCAGTGAAAAATTATTTTTAAAGAGAGATGTCAAAATACTGATTTATAAAAATCTAATTCTCCTACTCTTTTCAAGCAAGCAATTCTGTTCCCAAGATCAATTTAAATAAGTGATTTTTTTTCCAAAGCTTTCCTTTTTTTCATCAGCCCATTCTTGTTCCAAAGAAACCCTTTGGAACAACATAAGGCATGTCACAATTAACTGCAGAAAACGGAAAGGAAATGGCAAAAAGCACTCATCCCCACCCACATGAGAAGTGTTTTCCACTTGCACAGGCATTCTTGAACAAACTATTAGGAAAAAATAACAACAGGAAGATCAAGCTTTGAACATAGCTGAATATTATTTTGTAGCAGCACAACCACTGTACCAAGACAACATCCTTAATTATACATACATACATACATACATACATACATACATACATACATACATACATACATACATACATAAATCAAATTACCTTTTACTACACCCACACTTCTGTGGGTAACAGATCCCCATTTGTATTTGGGTGTCATTACAGAAGTTTTTACACGAACTTTGTCACCAATCTTTATGTGTGACGGAGAACTTTGTGGTGGGAATCCTATAAAGTATTAAGATCAGCAATATCAATTGGTTTGAATTCTAAATTACATCTCATTATGAATATAATCAGAATAATACTTTATGTCTTCAACTCACCTATCAGTTCCACATGGATATATCTGACCCAGTAAGTGCCACCTTTTTGTTGCCAGTCGCATTGCACATTGAGGTCATGCAAACCATCGCGATCCAACTTTATAACTTTACCCACATCTCCCTCACAAACCTCCTCATAGGTTCTGCAACATCGGACCATCATCCCCACCTAAGATGACAATAAATAAGTGAAAAGACCAAAGTAGCACTTTATATTCAATCATTCAAGTAATATTATATACAATAAGAAAAACTGTAACAGGACAAACTACTAGGAGAAATAATATAGCTATAAAAATACTTCATAAAAATTTGGGGAGAAAAAAAATATTTTTACCTCTAAATACGGAATCCTAAAATCATTATACACAGACTTTAATTAAGAGAAAAAATAAAAAGAACAACCTGAAAAAATATCTCTTAAATGTGAAACAAACCTAGTGCTACCTATCCTTTTATCATATATACGTTTGTTACAATCAATTTACTTTTAAGAAAAAATAAGTTTATTTATTTAAAGGATTTGTTTTCTAGCTACTTCTTTCCTAGTTCAAGACAAAAATTAAGCATATATAGGCCAAATTTCTAAGCAGTCGGGATCCCAAGAGCAAAGTGCTTATTCAAATATAGCAAAAACTAATTACTTTAACCTACTATATAATATCTCAAAAATAGACATTCCTCCAGCATCATTTTTTTAAAAACAAATAGCATCATAACTTTTTACCTTGTTAATTTCTAAATCGCTGGTGCACAATTCAAAATAGCATGATCCAAAAAACGTAATGACTTTTTCAGAACAATATGAATAAGGAACAAGGAGCCACTATAGCACATGATGATCATATGAACCAATGCTGCATTTTAAGGCACATGGCCAGCATTTAACTGAGTCCATCAATTTCCTTGTAAAAGAATCCATACTTGATCAATAGATACAAAATAAAATGCTTGTTGCATTCATTGTAATTTCAGATCTCTAGTATGGTACACAGGTGTCCAAATGGACATTCTTTATTATTTATGACTCAAATTTTCTAACCCCTTATCCCCTTAACCCTTCTATATTCTTTGAGATTCAGCTTAGTTTATTTCTCCCTTCCCCCTCTCTCTCACATACACACACATGCAGACACATTCAAACAATAATTATAGGTTCATAATTTTGTAATGATAAGATCACTTTCAACCCACCCTCAAACTGATTCCCTCATGGATGTATCCATGCAGTGATCTTGGCAACAATGCAGAAATGATCAGCCAGTACCTTCCTTTGCAAACTTTTTCAATCTCCCAATCTAGCCTTAAAGCCCTGATATTCTCTTCTGGTAATCAGATCCAACCTTGCTTAGTTTCCATACCTTGAAAAATTCACCTAGGTAGTGCCACTTATTTTTTTGTATATGTGTATGTGTGTGTTTGTGTTTGTTTGTGTGTGTGTATATATATACATACACAACTTATATATATGACATATATATAGATAGATAGATAGATAGATAGATAGATAGATAGAGAGAGAGAGAGAGAGAGACTATATATATATACATATATATATATATATATATATATATATATATATATATATATATATATATATATAGACTATATATATATACATATACATACATATATATACAAATATACATACAGAAAACAAATATACATACATATATATACATATATATACATATATATACATATATATATATATATATATACACACACATATATATATAATATGTTGTATTTGTGCTGATAAATAAATAAAGGGAGACTCCACTATCAGCACAAATACAACACAAATGTAACAAAGACAACAGTAAAAATATTGGGTTTCTGTCTTGATGGTCTCTTGTGACGAGCCGATAGAGAATGGAAGCAGTAGACTTCCTCCCATATTTGGGCATACCAGGGGTTGTGACTAAATACATACATACATACATACATACATACATACATACATACATACACACACACATACACACACACACATATTTAATATCTCATATATATATATATATATATATATATATATATATATATATATATATATATATATATATATATATATATATATATATATATATATATATATGTATAGTGTCACAACCCCTGGTATGCCCCAATTATGGAAGGAAGCTAACTGCTTCCATTATCTGTCTATCGGCTCGTCACAAGAGACCATCACCACAGAAACCCAATATTTTTACTGTTGCCTTTGTTACATTTGTGTGGTATTTGTGTTGATAAATAAATAAAGGGAGACTAGTATAGATCTATTTCAAGCTATTTAGCTCTCATCAGATAGCCATACCCTTACTGGGATTTGAACCTGTGCTGTATTACATCTTAGGCAGATGTCTTAACCATTAAGCCACAGGTCCTCCTCCTTATCAGCTGAAGCCAGGGAAGTAGGTATATAATTAGTGTATCACTAAATGAACATATTAACACTTTACCAGTAGAGGATTCTAAAGCAGCTAATGTTGCCAGTCCTCATGTTAGATATAAACTGAAGATGCTGCCATGTTTTAGCAAATGGCAGATAATCTACAAATTTTTACATAAGATATATTTTCTACACTATCCAGGATCTCTGGGAAAGGACAACTGTCATATTTTCAAATTTGGAGTTTCCATTAAGCTATTCTTAAAGATTAAAGTGTATTTTCTCTTTTGTACTTTACAACTATTGAAAGCACATCATAAATTACTCATTATTGTAGTGGAGAACATATGGTCTTCCAGGTGTTGCTGAATTCTAAGGTTGCGATTTCAAAATATTTTTTTCAAAGCACACTGGGGCACAAAACTGCTTATCTGGAAATTTTTAAAGCAGCTACATTTTTTTCCTCAAAAGTATGTGGAAACAGCAGAGCACGCCACAAAGACCTACACAGTCCCAATTAATTCTATCCCCCACGAATTATAAGCAACATAGCCGGGGGAATAGACTAATGTCTAGCAATATCTGGAGTTATACACATTACACAGTACTAGAAGTTAACCTGTTGGGAATCAGGCCAATGGTCTACCTCGGAAGTCTTCAAACTTGGCAACTTTAAGACTTGTAGACTTCAACTCCCAGAATTCTTCAGCAGCAGAGCTGGTCTACTTAATTCTATATAGCCTACATAACTGGTATTAACCCTCCAGGTTATCATATAAAAATCTTTTCAGTTTTATTGAAAGATGCCATTTAAATGTTTTATGGTAATTGTTGGTATGTAATTTTAAAATATTAGCTGCCCAAATCTTTTAAGAATGGGCAGAATAAATAAAACAAACCCTGTGCTGCCATTAAGTTTCACTGATAAAAATAAAGCAGGAAGAGAAGAAGAAAGATGGAGGAAGGGTGTCAGTACCTTCACAAAAGGCAATACAACAGATTGAAATATCCTAGAAAATAACTTAAATGGCTTTTTGCATTTAATTGATATTGTCCATATCTACTTTTCTATATGCATAATGCTTCTTTCAGAAGGAGAATTGTATAGTTATACCATTGCTTACCTGAATATTCTCCCGTATATATACCGCATAATCATCATTACTTAAGAAATCAGCTCTTTTTTTATAAGTTTGGCTTTCTGTTACAACAGCAGACTACAATAAAGAAAACAAATGTTCCGGTTGTGATAATAATATATCATAAATGAAATGTCATCTCCATTAATAACTATAGAGAACTTGTCACAATTTTTATTTTATAGAATTTTTTTGTAAAAATCGTAAGTAGTTATTCCTAACATTTACCACGGGATATGCAGCTTCTGCTTCCTCTACTTCTTCTGACACTTCATCATCTGAATATTCATCAGATACAGTATCACCATCTGAGAAATCAGTAATTTGAACATCAGGATGATCCAAAAGCCAGCCCACCAAGGCTTCTACGCCTAAATTAAGACATCAAAAGAATTGTTTGTATGAGTAGAAGTGCTTAATTATGCTTTTATTTTATATCACCACTTTAAATCATCATGAACCTTTCCAAATCATCTTCCATAATATTTTTCCTATATCTACCTACAGTTCACTACTGTACCTAATCTTTCCACTTACCCTGTATTATTTTTACCATCAGTACCAAAACAAAGATATTCCATCTATCTTTTTGTAGTACACTGTGAATACTAAAAACATGAGGTACCTGGTAATCCAGAAGCACTTCCAGAAGTTCCTGATAGTGATTTCAATGCAAACTCAATATTCTTTCTAGGGAATCCCATTTCCATAAGCTGCATAACAATTGGGAGTGGTGGAATGGGAGATGCCTTGCATTTTTTTACTTTTGCAGGTCGGATATGTTGGACTGTAACAGGTGTTGTAGCTTCACTGGAGCTACATTCTTCAAAGACCGGAGTTGAAGGATGTCCAGATTCTACAGCCAGATATTGACATACGGCAAGTGCAGCAGCCTATATGAAAGTATATATATATATATATAAGTTCTATTTAATACAAAGTAACATAGATGACAAAACATCCATTTATCCTATGGCAGACTTAGACACAAATCCTATGGCATACTTAAAAATAACAATTAAAATGCTAGGAAGGAAAGAACCTAAGCTAGGAATTATATGATTTGTTGTGGCCAAATCTGGCTTACTTAATGCAACCAAATCACTCTGGATGCAACATATTTTTTTTAAGTATGCAAATAACTACATTGAACAATACAGCAAAGCATTTTAAATATCTCTTATTTTTATGTGCCATACAAGTTTGTTATCAACAAATTATTCTTCTGGAATCAATATTATTACTATCTCTAAAAAAAATATTAAATCAGGATCCTTAGAAGACATAGAGTTATGTTGTTGCTCATGCTTTAATTTTAGCATTTTCTCTGTGTAACTTATTTATGCGGGCTGTGGCTTCTTTCTGAAGAAATGAATATCTCCAAGATAGAAATGCAACAAATTTGACATCTTTTTAAAGTGCAATATCAATAATTTTTTTAAACAAATGCAACTGAACTTTTAAGTAACTCCAGTTCAAAGCTGATTTGCAATGCTGACATAGGAATCTTAAATATGTGACTTTTCAGTGCACATGATAGATAACTCTGACTAAACCTTTTTCACAAAAGAGCCTCTCCTGAGCTAAAACAAATTCGGTTTTTATTCTTTGTAAATTGCCCAGACTCACTGAGAGTGAGTGGGTGGCCATGAAAATCTTCTAAATAAAGAAATAAAAATTATTTGGAATGTTAACTAAATACAGAAACACCTGAGAGAAATAAAATCAGATATATAATGACTGTCAACATTCCTGGGATCAATCATGGTTTGGCCTCTCAATGGCTATTTCATTTGGTTGCTTCAGAGAGAAAGGTGATATAACAAGTCTCTTTTTATTGAAATGGTTGTGACTAGTAACCATTCAACCTTTATTTTTGCAAAAGTGTGTCATGTCTCATGGTGCTTGGATGTATCTCTTTTCTTACTGAATTGTATTTAGTAAGTTATAATTTTATATATGTACACACACACACACACACACACACACTTCCCAAGTTTACATTCATGGTGTATGGTTTAAAATAGCACAAGTTAAACAAAATACCTCAAGCTCTTGTTTATCAAATATTGCTTTTACTGGAGATGGTTGTGTTGCTGCTGTCAACAGTTGCTGCAAAAGGATCATGGGAGGCTGAGGCCCTTCTGGAGACATGTCTCCCACCTCAGGTGATGCCACCGCACCATCGTCTTAAAGCAACAAAAAAAAGTCTTTTAGGCTGTAGAATCTCCATACCAAAACAAACCCCCAAAGTTTATGTGTTCGTCCAGAAACAGTCTATGATGTATCTTATTTCAAATTCAAACAAATATTTCTTTAAGTCTCTTTTTATATATTCAGTTTGGTTTGGTTTGGTTTGGTTTTATTAACATTTGTATGCCGCCCTTTTCCCTGAGGGGACTCAGGGCGGCTCACAGAAAAACCAGGGAGGGGGGAGAATACAATATTAAAGACGACAACATATAATAAAATAGTAAACAACATTCATTCATCATTCGGGCGGGGTGGCGGTCCTTATCCCCAGGCCTGACGGGCGAGCCAGTTCTTCAAGGCTATGCGGAAGGCTTGGACGGTGGAGAGGGTACGAATCTCCACGGGGAGCTCGTTCCAAAGGGTCGGGGCTACTGCTGAGAAGGCCCTCCTCCTTGTAGTTGCCAGCCGACATTGGCTGGCCGATGGGATACGGAGGAGGCCTAATCTATGCGATCTTATAGGTCGTAGGGAGGTAATCGGCAGAAGGCGGTCTCTCAAGTATCCAGATCCACTGCCATGTAGGGCTTTATGGGTGATTAATAGCACCTTGAAGCGCATCCGGAGATCGACAGGTAGCCAGCGCAGCTCGCGGAGGATAGGTGTTATGCGGGTGAATCGGGGTGCACCCGCAATCACTCGCGCGGCTGCATTCTGCACTATCTGAAGTCGCCGGATGCTCCTCAAGGGCAGCCCCATGTAGAGCACATTGCAGTATTCCAGCCTAGAGGTCACAAGGGCCCGAGTGACTGTTGTGAGGGCCTCCCGGTTCAGGTAGGGTCGCAACTGGCGCACCAGGCGTACCTGGGCGAATGCCCCCCTGGTCACAGCCGTTAAATGGTGGTCGAATGACAGCTGTGGATCCAGGAGGACTCCCAAGTTGCGAACCCTCTCTGAGGGGTATAAAATTTGACCCCCCAGCCTGAGTGTTGGAATGTTGGCCAAATCTTTGGGAGGAAAACACAACAGCCACTCGGTCTTTTCCGGGTTGAGCACAAGCTTGTTAATCCTCATCCAGTCCATAACGGCCTCAAGACCCCGGCCCATCACGTCTACCGCTTCATTGATTTGGCACGGGGCGGACAGATACAATTGAGTATCGTCCGCATATTGATGGTATCTAATCCCGTGCCTGCGGATGATCTCTCCCAGCGGTTTCATGTAGATGTTGAATAGTAGGGGGGATAAGACCGAACCCTGCGGTACCCCGTAATTTAGGGGCCTTGGGGACGATCTCTGCCCTCCCACTAACACCGACTGCGACCTGTCCGAGAGGTAGGAGGAGAACCACCGTAGCACGGTGCCTCCCACTCCCACCTCCCGCAGTCGTCGCAGAAGGATACCATGGTCGATGGTATCGAAAGCCGCTGAGAGGTCAAGGAGAACCAGGATGGAGGAGTGTCCTTCATCTCTGGCTCTCCAGAGATCATCCATCAATGCGACCAAAGCGGTTTCTGTGCTGTAACCGGGTCTGAAGCCTGACTGGAAGGGGTCTAGATAGTTTGCTTCCTCCAAGGACCGTTGGAGCTGGAAGGCCACCACCTTCTCAACAACCTTTCCCAGAAAGGGGAGGTTGGAGACCGGGCGATAGCTGTTTAAAACAGCTGGATCCAAGGATGGTTTCTTCAGGAGGGGTCTCACCACCGCCGTTTTCAGTGTGGCGGGGAAGTTCCCCTCCCGAAGGGAGGCGGTTACAACCGCCTGGATCCAGCCTCGTGTCACCTCACTGCAGTTAGCAACCAGCCATGAGGGACACGGATCCAGAACACAGGTGGAGGAACTTACAGCTCTCATGGCCTTGTCCATGAGCAGATATTTAATAGCATACAGGAAAAAAAGGATCAGAATGAAACATTGCACAAACTCAAACAATGATTCTCAAAATATTAGGTCAATGCTACATATAAAATAATCTTAACTGTTAATGGAATCAATAATTAATATTTAACTAAAGTAGTTAAACCAGTAGGAATCGTGAGTTAGAACTGATAATTTAAAAAAAATCCACAAAATCTAGGAGACATTATGAAAAAACAGACAAGAGATCATTTAAAAAACCAAGGCTAAAAGAAATCCAACTACGGATTCAGCATAAGTCCAAGTACAGAATTATAATCCATAAATTGGTTATATGTATGCTACTTCTTATCCTCCTGAGCAACAGAGCTTTTTATTTCTGTCAAACTTTGTGCTTAAATCGATATTCCTAGTACAATTATCTTTAGTTTATTACATAATGTAAATACAACAGGGCCAATATTGAAGGGACAGCAAGCATGAGCACAATGGAGTGGACCATTTGTGTAAGTATCCTTCTCATGTTAATTCCAATTAAAGTTACAGGAGAACAAAAGACACAGTTTCTTGTATACTAATGAAACTAGTATCTAAATGTGAATCTCTGTGATAGAGTGGTTGGGTTTGGTTGGATTGAAATCGACCGTTGTCTTACCTGAACGGTCCTTCTATATGTGCTGCGAGGGGAATCCAAGCATGGGTTAACTTTGTCCATTAGCCTAGAGACTGAGTTATGCAAATTGGTGACCACGCCTCCTCTGACTGGATGGGTCAGTTTTGTACGAAGTCAGCCGGTTAATGATGTATAACAATGTCAAATGATGGCCGTAGCCCAATAGGTGTACAGAAACGTCAGAACACAAGTCACAACACAGGTAAAAGTCAATCATAGTCAATGTCAATGTCAAGAGTCAGTGAAGAGTCAGTCAAAGTCAAATGTCACTACAGCCCTGGCCAGCCGAAGCTGCGGCCGGGTTTGGATTCCCCTCGCAGCACACATAGAAGGACCGTTCAGGTAAGACAACGGTCGTTCTCCTGTGTGCTGCTTGGGGAATCCAAGCATGGGACATGCCAAAGCAATTAAGATCCAGGGCGGAGCCAGGCTGGCCAGGGTCCTCCGCAGAGGGGAGTACCTGCTACAATACTCGTCGCCCAAAGGAAGCCTCGGCCGAGGCATACACGTCAACCTTGCAATGTCGGATGAACTGCGATGGCGAAGACCAGGTAGCCGCTCTACAGATTTCTTCCACCGAGGCTTGTGTGGCCCAGGCCGCCGTGGTGGCCGCACTCCTGGTAGAGTGAGGAGTGATGCACCTGGGAACCTGTCGAGATTGGTTGTCATAAGCAAGAGCGATGCACGCCTTCAACCATCGGCCTATAGTATGGGAAGAAACCTTCTGCCCCATGGATGATGGCTGAAAGGACACAAAGAGCGCTTCCGACCGCCTGAAGGACGCTGTGCATTTCACGTAGCGACGAAGAACCCTGCGCACATCCAGGTGATGCCATTGGCGTTCCTGCGGATGAGAAGGGTTGGGGCAAAAGTCCGTGAGGACGAGCTCCTGAGCCCTGTGGAATAACGTGTTGACTTTTGGTAGAAAGGCTGGGTACAAACGGAGAACGACTCTGTTGGGATGGAATATACAGAGGTCCGCCCGAACTGACAGTGCCGCCAATTCGGAGACCCGCCTGGCTGATGTAATAGCCACCAAGAACACGGTCTTAAGAGTCAGTAGTCGAAGACTGATGGACGTAATAGGCTCGAACAGAGAGGCCATAAGCGCCCTGAGCACTAATGTCAAATCCCATGTAGGGTAGCGGTGCACGGTCAGAGGCCGGATGTTGGCCGCCCCCTTCAGGAAGGCCTTGACCTGCGAATGTTGAGACAAGGAACGTCCCTGATCGCCCCCAATCACCGTGGCAAGGGCCGTGACCTGCCTGTGAAGTGTATTGGGCGCCAAACCCTTGTTAAGTCCAGATTGCAGAAAGTCCAAAACTCGGGGCACCGAATCCTGGAGGGGATCTGCCCCAGCCCAGCGGCACCACCTGCAGAAGGCCTGCCAGGTGGCCTCATAAATTCGAGTGGTGGAAGGGCGACGGGCTGCTTGAATCATGGCGATGACCTCGCTGGAATAATGAAGGTTGGTCAGAATAGCTCACTCACGTGCCACACGGCTAACTGCAACAATTGGGGGTTCGGATGTATGAGGGCCCCCTGGTTGAGTTGGATCTGGTCGTCCGGAATCCTCCACGGGCGCGAGATCAACAGGTGCACCAGGTCGGCGTACCAGGGGCGCCTGGACCACATCGGGGCCACTAAGAGAACCTCTGCTTGCTCCATCAGTATTTTCTGGATGACCGCCGGAATCACTGGTAGCAGCGGGAAGGCGTAGAGAAGGCCGGCCGGCCATGGCTACGCAGGGCATCTACTCTCTCCACCCCAGGAGTCACGTATCTGGAGTAAAAATGGGGCAGTTGCGCATTGTGGGGCTGCGCGAACAAGTCCACGAACCGGCGAGAGAGTTGTTGGAAGAGATTGGGGTGGAGTTGCCACTCCGCATGATCCACTGTGGCTCTGCTCAACCAATCTGCCTGGATGTTGGAGTCGCCCGACATGTGTTCCGCCCGGAGGGACAACAGTTTGGACTCCGCCCAATGATGCAATTTCTCCCCGTCCATGAGAGCCCTGGAGTGCGTGCCCCCTTGGCGGTTGACATGTGCCTTGGAGGCCACATTGTCTGTTAGGATCAGCACGTGGTTGTGACTCACAATGTCCTGGAACTCTCGTAGGGCCAGTCAGATGGCCCGGAGCTCTAGCCAATTGATGCTGTTGTTCAGCTCCTGACTC
This sequence comes from Thamnophis sirtalis, assembly GCF_051295495.1. NCBI lineage: Eukaryota > Metazoa > Chordata > Lepidosauria > Squamata > Natricidae > Thamnophis > Thamnophis sirtalis. The sequence goes on from NW_028261392.1 coordinate 37,768,358, forward strand.
GACCAACGACCCTGTGCCACCCGATTCAGGGCATGGCCGCCCCATCCGAAGAGGCTGGCATCCGTCGTAAATTTCAAACTTGCCCCTCAGTTAGCAAGCCACCCTGAAGCTCCACAGCGTGGAGCGAGCTGGCGGCGATGGCGGCACACTCACATCGCGCTCAGTAGCCGAGAAGCCGGATAAACCGTGCCGCGAATGGCGGGCGATACACAGCTGTTTCCGGATGAACCGCGCCGCGAACGGCGGGAATCTCCCGGGCATCCGACATGGCCGGAAAGCTTTAGGCACAGCAGCGGAATTATCAGCGAGAAGCCTCGTTGCGGAAGCCCATTCGCCAAGCCCAAAAAGGCAACTACGGGCTTGAAAGCCTGGCGCCAAGCGCCAATCCAACGGCTCTAAGAGCCAGCTCCCAAGCCCCAAGGCAGCGGCTGCAAAAGCCAGCAATTACCTGACACAAAGGATAAGAGATGGAAAGACTGGGCAGACAGCGAACTGTCGCCTCTCCTTTACTATTCCATAACGAGTCTCACAATCATCCACTTGAAGAATCCAAACAGAATCAAAATTTGTCTCAGTAGTCTGGAGAAAATTGGTATACGTCTCGTCTGGCTGGACTGAGTTAAAAAACTGACCCATCCAGTCAGAGGAGGCGTAGTCACCAATTTGAATGTTGTGTACTATTTTACTCTCATGTATTGTTTTATGTTTATTGTTTTGTACCCCCCCCCCTCCCTATTTTATGTAAGCCGCCCTGAGTCCCCTCAGGGAAAAGGGCGGCTTATAAATGTTAATAAAATCTCAAAAATCTCAAAAAATTTGCATAACTCAGTCTCTAGGCTAATGGACAAAGTTAACCATGCTTGGATTCCCCAAGCAGCACACAGGAGAATAAGATGACCTGAGTTCTAATCCTTAGATAGCCACAAAGCTGAGGGCCAAATAGACTTATCACATACAGTTCTTGAGGATAAGAAGGAAAATACTCATGGATGTCTCCTAAACTATTCAAACGAAGTGAGGTCTAAAAAAGGACTGCTTTATTGCTGAAAAAATAGAAATATCTATGGATCCTCTTTCTGCCCCTCATGTTATGTCCCTGGCATCTATTTTGCTTAATTATATTAAACATACTCAGGCTACCTGAGTATCTTGAAATACTGAAATACTAAACACATGAAATACCTCATGTAGCTTGAAATATGGTGTCAATCTCACTAATCTGTTTATTTTCTTCTTTCCTCCTTTGTAGGAATATATGATCCCCATATGTCTGATATCTAACACTAAAAGAACAGACACGTTCCTCTTAATGGATAAGAGAAAAAGAGCCTATTCTTTTTACCTCATTTCTCTAGTATTTCAACAAATCTATTTTTGGGCAACTAATGAACTAGTGATCCTATCTATACATACAAAACATTATATCTGAAAAGGAACAGCTTGTTGCTTCCAAAAAAAATTAATAAATGTTTGTAGATAAGTGTATACTGCTAGACAATTCTAAGCCAGGTTATTTACCATGAGGAAAAACAAGAAAAGCTAATCATTGAAAATCCAATTTCCTCTCCACTATGCTGTCTAGTTAAGTAGAAACAGTAAAAATATATGAAAAAAATGTGAAAATTGTAAAAAAAGGTGATTAAGTGGAATTTTACCTGTGGGAACTGTGCTAGAATCTTGTACTGCTGGTTGAGATAAGATCTGCCTTAATTTATCCTGGTAAGAAAGCAGAGCACGGCCTGCTTTTAATATGTATAGCTTTAATTGCTGGCATCTCAAGAGATCCAAGTCTATTTGTCCTGTTCAAAATATATTACAGGCATTTGTTAGCACAACTGATAGGAAACATTAGGGATAAACATGAAAGAGAAAACATATTTTGTTTCAGGCCTGGAACTAAGTAATTCCATTTAAAACCTTCTATCTGAGTTTCTGAGTTAGCAGTGCTACAACAGAAAAATAGGAACTTGAGTAGTTTATATTCTAATTGAATAATACTGAAATATGTTGACTGTTCTGGTTCTCTGTTTTTTACCCAAGGGCTGCAAAAATTAATAGGGAAAATGTTCATGCTGAAAGTACAAAAATTTGTTAAAGATGATTTTTAAAATTATTAAATAAATATCCTTAAAAAGAGTAAGAATACAATTCTAATCTCATTCACTGAAAATCTGTTCAGATTACAAAAGTGTTGTAGGAAACTGCTACTTTAAATTATCTTTTCCTTTTCCACCTTCACACAGGTTACAGATCTGAGCATGGGACAGAAATAACATTGGTAACTGGCTGATGACCTCAATGGGGGGTAGTTCATCCTTCTGGTCCCAACAGGTCCTTTGTCTGGTGTTTAGTACAATTCTCTGGAACATTTGTGTGGTCCAACTGTAATGACTAGACTAGATATTGGTAAGACTGTTCTACAGTCCTTTCCTTGGAGGATAAGTCAGCTTGATGGATACTTTTGTGACTCTATAAATAAAGACTCCTTTTTAACATGTCAGCTGCAGGGAAAGGTCACTTGTCAGTTTGGGGTAAAATGCCATCACTGTACGATTGATACTCAGTTATACAACATCATTCTGGTCTAATCTGGATATGAAATTTAATTCCTGACCCAGTATCTGGAAGCTGCTTGAGGACAGGATGGGATGAACTAGGCTGAAGCTACCAAACAAGGTAGAAAACCTTGACATAAAATATCAACTCTTATCAGTTCTGGAGATGCACTACTCCTGAAGGAGCAAGTCTATGATTTGCTGGATCTTGGATTAACAGCTACAAATGAGCAAACAGAGGATATAGCCACAAGGGCTTCTGCCCAAATTTCATTTAAACTAATCCTTGAATAATTCTGTTTAATGCTGATATTAACCCACTTCAAGCCAAACTACATTTCTTATTTCCAGATTAACTTTCTTGTTATCGTAGACAGAAGAATACTTTCAACTGGAGAAATATATACCAGAAAGGCCCTGGTTGGGAGTCTTCATCCTTTGTTTTTCTATTTTACTGCCAGCCAGATTTACCAACTGAGCCCAGACAGAAAGCATGGGTTCAGTGAAGGGTAAGTTATTCACGTTAAATGGAACCACAGGAACCTAAGGGGAAATACAAAGAATGCTATCAATGTAATTTCATTATAGTTTAGACAGCAAGATTTATTTATTTTCATCAGAAATAACTATGTCTCATGTCTAGAAAGAAGAAACCCATGGTATATCCAGCAAAATCTTTTTTTTCTCAAAAAGAAAGCTATTGAGTCACATATACATGTAGATTTTGGAAAATGCCGTTCTCAGGTCTTAAAGCTATTTTGCTACAAATTTGATGTAACATAAAAATGAAACAAAATGGGAAGATGGACTAAAAATTTTCACAATAGACTTAAAGCTGTCAGTGAAATTACAAATATCATGTCAGTACCGCTATCTTCTCAGAGCAGCAAGATCATTTCAAGAGGTTCAGGATTTAAAGGAAAGTCATAACCTGTGTTTCAGGATACATACACTTCTGCTTCTTATCCACAACATTTCCCAAGTACTACCAGTATGTTAATTATCAATTTGCTTGTTCTTAATATCCTAACATCGCTTAAGACACTCACTGGTTTTAGTTGACTAAAAGGACAAACTCTGCAGGTTCTCATTTCATAAAATTGCACTGTGATTTTTCCTTTTGGAGTAATCCTTGTCACCGTGCCTTCTCCAAATTCATCATGAACTACTTGGCCACCTAACCGCAGCCGGCTGTCTATTCCACCAATAACTGCCAAAACAGCCATCAGGCCTCCCACTTCTGGAGTCTCAGAATCAGGAAAACAGTCTTCCAAAGTAGCCTGGTAAAAATGATTACAATCTAGTTAAACTACAAGGAGCATTTCCCTTAGCAGGATATATACACATACATATATAAATTTAAATATTTTTGCACATAAAAATCAATGCACATATGGCATATTAAGGCAAATTTAATGTTTAAGAAAGAATTTTAAAACTTCATCGCAGTGCTAATTGAAAAAAGTGTAATTGACTAAATTAATTGCTTTCTTTTTAAAAACAACAAATGAGTTGATTGTAAAGATGTGGGAACTACCCCTTCTGACTCTTTTCCTGCAAAGATGTGGGTGATGGAGGTTAGCTGAGAGTTGATATACTTGTTTATGAGTCCATTCCACTGGCTCAATGAATGCAAAGTCCTCAATAGAGCAACAATCTCTTCAGCTAAAGTACTGCTGTGAGTTGCAGTCAGGGAGGCCTGAGGCCTAGCTTTCCTCCTCCTCAGAGTAGATTCTGCAAACAAACACAGTATAAAAGAAATGAAAGAAAGCTAAGATAAAGCTACATCCATGAAGGATGAATGGACCAAAAACTGTATCAATGAAGACAAAATATTTTCTTACCTCTGAGCAGTGGGATATCTGAAGAACATGTAGTCAGCAAGCTACCCAAAAACCCAAATAATTTTTCCACAAGGAATTTCATATCCCGTGACCTTTCCGTTTTATCCCAGGAAGGAAGCACTGCTTGTAATAAGTGCACAGCAAGGATCTAAAACAATGAAACAGCAGAAAAAAGAAATGTGCACTACTTATTAAAAATAATGGCTTTAAAACAAAACAGTCCACTTGTAAAATTAATTAAAGTTCCAATGCATCCATACATTAAATCATGTTACTATACACACTTTCCTAAAAGAGAGACTACTTATACCCATCTGGAGTCAGCATACAAACGTACACAGTACATGGTTAAATTAATGCAGGACATCTCACTGATCTGAATAGTTTTTATCCTCAAATATGTATTTTTAGGTTACTGCTATGCTAGAGCTGGGTTTATTTAACCCAACTTATGCCATGTACGAGGGAACAGGAACATTAGAAGAGATCCTTGCAAAGCTAAACTGTTTCTCTTCAGTTTTCAGAAAGGATATGAATATATCATAAACCCTACTGAGTTCACTGACTCTAGGAATAGATTTTCCATTTCAATCAAAATGCTGGCCACATTCTCATCTTGTTCTCCCTGCACACATAAAGGATGATAGAGGATGGCAGTTCCAGGGGTGGGGATTTGGCGTCCTAACAACTGGCACTTTCCCTTCCCCCTTCTTGATTTGTTCCAGCCACCCCCTGACTTTGGACCCCCTGGCCTCGGATCTGGAGGGTGTGGGACTGCGAAGCTGTTGCTCGCTAACATCTAGCGTTTACGTCTTGCCCCCCTCCAGCCACAACCATTTAGCACAATACGGACTTTTGGCCTTGGGTGTCTTCCTGGGACTTGTGGAAGGGAGAGGAGAGGAGCAGCTCTCCCTTTTCCCTTTTCCCTTTATACCATTGTTGTTTTAAATCGCACTTGCGCAGTGCTCCGCTAATTTTTATGAATGTGGTGTGGACGGTGTGCCTGTTTGATGTCTGTACCCACTTTTAAATCTTATTATTGTTGTAGTTTTTGTGTTTTAACTGACTCTGTGGGGACTGTATGGGTGAGTGCTTGTGTATGTATGTTAGGATTGGGATCATAACCTGGTGCCTCCTCCACTGAGTGCGATTGCAGAAGTGGTAGGGGGGTCCAGGTCTATCTCCCATCCTAGAATGACTGGTATAAATCACCTACCGGAAGGAGCGGAGGCCGTGAGAGGGGAAGTGGGGTCTACGGTTGCAGGGGTGGGCTGGAGCATTGCGGTCACTATTGGGAGGGGCAGGTATGATGGGAACTTCAGGGCTAGTCATTACCGGGGAAGGAGGGTCTGCTACGTCACAGCGATCCCCCCTTCCGGCCCTGTTAGTTCCACTCCAGGGCCAGATGGCGAGAATTGTCAGGGCCCTGGTCTCAGGCTGTTGTTGCTAAATGCCAGGTCTGTGGTTCATAAAGCTCCCCTCGTCCGGGACTTAATATTAGACGAGGGGGCAGACGTGGCATGTATTACTGAAACCTGGCTGGGCCCGGAGGGAGGAGTCCCCCTCACTGAAATGTGCCCAGAGGGATTTCAGGTGCTCCACCAGCCGCGACCCCAGAGAAGGGGTGGGGGAGTGGCCGTCATCGTCCAAAGGTCATTAGTTCCTCGTAGGATCCCTGCTCCGGAGCTTGTCGGATGTGAGTCCTTGTTGTTGAAGTTGGACCTTGGGGGTCAAGTGGGCTTGTTGCTAATGTACCTACCTCCCAACAGCATTGCGACTGGACGATAGTTGCCCAGATGGCTGGGTCCAAAGACGGTTTCTTCAGGAGGGGTCTCACCACCGCATCCTTTAGGAGGAGCGGGAAGGATCCCTCCTGGAGGGAGGTATTAATTATCATTTGGATCCAGCCACGTGTCACCTCCCTGCTGGTCGAAACCAGCCAGGAGGGGCACGGGTCCAGTATACAAGTGGAGGCACTCACCGCTCTCATGGCCTTGTCCACTTCCTCAGGCGCGACAAGTTGAAACTCAGTCCATAAGCTCCGCTCAAGACCTTCCCCCGGTACCTCGGCTGGTACCGTGCAATTGGAGTCCAGGTCTGTCTGAATCCGAGCGACTTTATCCGTTAAATACCGAACAAATTCCTCAGGTCTACCTTGTAAAGGTTCATCCGCATCCCTCCCTTTCAGGAGGGAGCGGGTTATCCTAAACAAGGTGGCTGGGCGCGATTCAGCGGATGCAATAAGAGCGGCAAAATGCGAACATTTCGCCGCCCGTATTGCCACGAGATAGGCTCTGATATAGGCTCTCATCAGTGCTCGGTCTGACTCAGATTTACTGGCCCTCCAGCGGCGCTCTAGGCGACTTTTGGCGCTTCATCTCCCGGAGTTCCTCGGTAAACCAAGGAGCTCTCCTGGATCCGCTACATCGGAGAGGCCGCAAAGGCACAATCCGGTTTAGAGCCTCCGTCGCCGCTGTATTCCAAGCAGCGACTAAGGACTCGACCGGACTGTGGACGAGAGTGTCAGGTATCACCTCAAGTGCCGTCTGAAAACCCATGGGGTCCATCAGGCGTCTGGGGCAGAACCACCTAATCGGTTCCTCCTCCCTACTGTGGGCGATTGGTTTCCGAAAGTCAAGCCTCAGTAGGAAGTGATCAGACCATGACAAGGGCAAGATCATAATACCCCTCAACTCTAGATCACGCCTCCACTGCTCCGAGAGGAATACGAGGTCAAGTGTGTGACCCGCTGAATGAGTCGGACCCCGGATTAATTAGGTCAAGTCCATGGCTGTCATGGAAGCCATGAACTCCTGCGCCCCATCAGAGCATTCGCCGAGCGTAGGCAGGTTGAAATCCCCCAGCACCATAAGCCTGGGGAACTCTACCGCCAGTTCGGCAACCGACTCGAGGACCGAGGAGAGGGCTGCTGCAATGCTGTTGGGAGGTAGGTACATTAGCAACAGACCCACTTGACCATCAAGGTCCAACTTCATCAGTGAAGCGGTAGAAGTGATGTGCCAGTGCCTGGAGGCTGTTAGGGTCTGGATGGGAACGAACAAGCTTGTGCTCAATCCCGACAAGACTGAATGGCTATTGATGTTCCCTCCCAAAGATTGGCAAACTATTCCATCTCTCAGGCTGGGGGGTGAAATTATACGCCCCTCAGAGAGGGTTCGCAATTTGGGAGTCCTCCTGGATCCACAGCTGACTTTAGATCACCATTTGTCGGCTGTGACCAGGGGGGTCTTTGCCCAGGTTCACCTGGTGTACCAATTGCGACCCTACCTGGACCGGGAGGCACTTCAGATAGTCACTCACGCTCTCATCACCTCAAGACTGGATTACTGTAACGCACTCTACATGGGGCTGCCCTTGAAAAGTGTTCGAAGACTTCAGCTAGTCCAGAATGCAGCCGCCCGAGCGATTGTGGGTGCACCCAGGTACACCCATGTTACACCTATCCTCCGCGAGCTGCACTGGCTACCCATTGGTCTCCGGACATGCTTCAAGGTGCTAGTTGTTACTTATAAAGCCCTGCATGGCATTGGACCTGGGTACCTGAGAGACCGCCTCCTGCCAATTACCTCCCAAAGACCGATTCGATCTCACAGACTTGGCCTTCTCTGGGTTCCATCAGCCAGCCAATGTCAGCTGGCAACCCCCCAGGGGAGAGCCTTCTCTGTTGCTGCGCCGGCCCTCTGGAATGAGCTCCCCGTGGAGATCCGGACCCTTACTACCCTCCCAGCCTTCCGTAAAGCTACCAAGTCCTGGCTGTTCCGACAGGCTGGGGGCTGTTGAAATATCCAGCCCCACCTCAATTGTGAATGGTGTGCATTTTTAAATTCTTTGTATTGTCTTATTTATTTCCCTTTCCCTGTTTATTGTGAGCCGCCTGGAGTCCTTCGGGAGTGGGCGGCATACGAAACTAATAAACAACAACAAACAACAAACATGATAATTTGTAATTAAAAATTGTATTGCCATAGAAGCTTTCCATCAGTTGAGGTTCATGTTTTCCCAAGTCTCTATTTCTATGAAGAACCTTCAGGGTTCACATTTGGTGAGATGAGTAGCTATATAAAGTTGACTAATAAATATATATAAATAAAATAGAGGAGGCTTTCCAGTAGAGATATGTGTCATCCCCACATGGAGCGTGAAGGGAGATAGATAAATCTAACAGGCTTATCCATGTCCAACTGGAAGGAATGACAACAGCTTCACCACTTTCTCCATTTCACCCATATTTTTGTTATTTCCAGCTCTGAACCATTCATTTGGTTTGATAGTGTCTCCATATTAACATCAAATATGGCCCACACTCCAGCACACGAGAGAGAGAGAAATTCTAAGCTTCCTTTTGTTAAGTCCAGTATTACGTCATGGTCAGTTTTCAAAATGTGGTATAGCAACATGCTATGAGTATTCCCTCCCCCTATTTATTCTTCGAAAAGAAGGTCTGCCATGGCACATGCTTATAATTCGCTCAGATTTTCCAAAAGGTTTTTGGAAGACAAAATATCTGTTCCTAAACAGAGAGGGATCCAGTGTCTATGGCCCATATATCTTTCCCATGTCTTGAGCACTCTTGACCAATACTTTTAGGTCCAATCTGTCCCAGTTCTCATGACTCTTTCATTTCTATAGTAGATATAGGGACAAAGCCACACTACATATTCATGCTGATCTTCTAAAACACCTGCTTCTAAATTATAACAAAGCTATAAAAGACAGCTTTAAAACTCTACCATGAATCAACCACTGATCATTAAAACATTAAATACTGTTACCTGTCGTTGGAGAGATGCCGCAGTGAATGAGTCATGTCCCTCTACAATTTTCATTAGCAGCGTTATCCATTGTGATGTACTAAGAGTGCTGCACATTTGAGGCATCAGTGCTATACTTCGGATGAATCCCAGGGTACACCAGCTCCGGTGTTGCTCTTTGTTAACTAATGTATTTGGCATGAAAGCTGCAAATAAATTAACAAAGACTTAATAATCAACATTGGTGTAATCATATTTCTGATTACACGGTAGAAATTCCTGCTGCTCCCCGCTTTCTGCTTGTATAAAGATGAGGAATATGGGCCTTAAAAGGGAGGAAACTTCTTCCCTTTTTCTTATGACTAGAGAGGGAAACCAATTAGATTCAATCCTACCTGGTTTTAGTTTTCAAAACCACCTTGTTCTATATTTCATTTTACTTTACTGTAATGTATCTAAACCAAAAATCCTCTAACAAACAATTATAAAAAAGAAGCATTAAAAAGGAGGTTACACCAAAGACCTTTCATTCTGTAAAGGATGAACATATAAGGCACGATAATTTATGAACTGACTAAACTTCTGAATCATTCTCTTGCCTTTAAAAGTTACTCAGAAACTATAGTGATCCAAAATGCAGTAGCCCACCTATTAATTGGCAGCTGCTGGTGGAGCCACATTACACTTGTGGTTTGAGTTCTGCACTGGCTTTTAGTAGGCTTCCAGGCACAGGTTTAGACATACAAAGTCTCTAATGATTTGTCATTTAGTTACCTACAGTACAAGCTTGATCTGTATTTGGTCATGTTGGGCAAAACAACCAGTAACTCTCCTCTTCTAGGAAGTAAAGAGAAAAAGCTAAAATGCACTGCTTTTCAGAGGTATTTATTCTCTGAAAAAGCCTCCCTCATGAAATCAGTCTGGTCCCCTCTCTGGCTTCATTCAGAAAAAAACATTCAAAATTCAAAACATTAAAAAATTCTTTTTTATGCAGAATTGCAGCTTGTGTAGTTAATATGATTGAATATAATTAACTGATATTATTATTTCTGGGATGGGAGATTATAATCCCGTGACCTATAATTATAATTTTTTTAATCTGTGGATTAGTTAGTCATTGTCTAGATCATTCTATCAGATTCTGCTCGGATGAATAAATAAACACAAATAAACACATAACATTCTTGTTTTACTGATACTTGGATGGTGAATACAACAGAAAGCAAGAATATAATACACTGGATTTACATGATTTTTCTGTTGTGCCACTTTCTACCACCATGCGGAGTAATCCACACAAAGTTCTTGTTGCTTCATTCTGCATTACTTCAGCGTGAAGGCCAGCCGAAAGGCAGAGTGTTTGCAGAAGATTCACAGTGCTGGTCAGCATCATGGAAGTAGGATGGAGATTTTTTTCAGTGTGTTCTCCTTCTAAAACAAGAGTCATAGTAAATTACTGAAAACAAGGTTAATTGTAATTTCAGTTCCCTCATTTTCAGTCACTCTACATAAAGTCAGTAATATAAGCTTAGTATTTTAGTTATAAGCAGTATAAACATCACAGTGTTTCCACAAGAATAGATGTGTTAATCACAAAAGAATATAGACTATTCAATTTATTTTATCATGAATGTCAAAACAAACACAATTCAGAAAGAATAGCTAACACTGCTAGTGCAAATAACAAAGAAAAGCAAACTGAAAGAACTCTCATGTCTTTGAAACATTAGGAGCAGAAAGATAAATGATAAAAGCTTTTGATTCACATTACAATGTGAATATACTAATATATCACCCTATACTAATAGCTTCAAAGAAGATAATAGAACACTAGACAACCTAAGATCCATCGAATCATCCTTTTAAATATATTTTTCTTACCTAAACAGAGAAACCGAATGACCACAGGATGAGAAAATATCAATGAGAGCAACTTCCACGTTCCTTTTGGCTTCCCCACTGAGTTTGTGGCAATGAGCTGCAGAAATTCTCCTTCCTTCCTTCCTTCCTTCCTTCCTTCCTTCCTTCCTTCCTTCCTTCCTTCCTTCCTCCCTCCCTCCCTCCCTCCCTCTTCCTTCCTTCCTTCCCTTCCCATATTACCAAGTGTTTTCTTTTAATATTTTGAGTCTCTTGATTGAAAAAAGAGAGAGGGCAGAAGAAAATGTGATGTAATTCCATCCATTCTCACCATAGAATATGTAGATACTAAAATGCCAGTGACCTCATCTCCAAACTTTCTTACCAGAATCATCTTCGGTGTCAGAATCTTCAGTTGCAGGTTGTGAAGCAGGAGGCGGTTCGGCTAGCTTCAGATCATACTTCCCCTCTTTTCCCATCCGGTAAGAATTGGTACTGCCAGTGTCCCACTGCACTCGGATCCAACCATCTTCACCCAGTTCTCCAATTACCCGTCCCAAACCTGGAGGAGGCCCATCCTTAGAAAAGCAGAAATGTTTAAAATATACAACAACCAAGATTAAATTCAAATTCAATTGATATGTTTGTTTATTACACTTTTATGCCATAACTCTGGGCAGATATAAAGCAAATAGGTGCAACACTGACAAAGATCATACCTGGTCACCCCACTTCCAATCTACTCCTCTCATCACTCTAGTGCCAATCTTCATCATGGCTGCCAATTCTGGTCCTGAAACAGGAAGCTGAACTGGAGTGCTTTCCTTCCTGGACTCTTCTAGGACTGTAGCAGAAACACCTCGGGATGCAGCAATCATATCTTCTTCCACATTATCGGAGCTAGGTCCTAATTCAACAATAGATTTACTGAGATATACAAACCTTGCATTTAGCCCTTGATAAATTCTAAAACCATTAAAATGCTTCCAAAAAATAGTCAGGAAACAATGGAAAAGACATTTTAATTTTTTCTAAGTTCTGAGCAGGGGAGGGAAAAACCAGAGGAAGACAGATCTGCAAATACCTATTAGCCTCAGTGTGGTTTGCATTAATGCCAACATGCCAGAATTGAGAAGAAGATTCAAGGTATTTGCACCGTGTTGTAAAGTTAACATGTTAAGCATGACCAATAAAAAACGTGCTTGTGGGACGGTTCCAAGACTTGGTCCTGCAGGATTCTCATTGGTTATAGTCTGCAGAGGAACAGGCTGGATCCCTAGGTGAAAAGTGGGGGGGAAAAACCAAGATATTTATTAGCTTAAATAAATGACCTACAAAATACTTCTGCCAAAAGATTTTTACTTTTATTTTGCCTGAAGTTGCTTTTCTGGTTGCAGAAAATACACTAGAAACTCAAAAACACACACATACATATATAAGATTCCTCTAATAACTTTTATCTCAATAGATAATGCAGATATAAATAATATTATGGCCCATGAGTCCACAGTACTCAAACATAAAAACCAACCAAATTCCTAAACAAGGAGTCAGTTATTAAGGCTTCAGGATATATCAGTGCAGATCTTCTATTTCTGTTTATTTAATAAAGTGTCTAAATAACTCAGAAGCTACTGAAAAAGGCAACAGATACAAATCTGTATGGCTCATGGCACTTCCCTCTCCATGTCTGTTATATTATCAAAAGAAAAGGAAGCTTATCGGATATCCTACAAGACATAACTGGCAACCATACTTCAAAATTTCAATTACAGTTTGCACTATCATACAAATTCAGGCAAATAACACCAATAGGTTTTAATAAATCAAAACAGAGAGTAAATACCTGGAAGGACTCACCTAATTCTTTAAATCTGCTATTAGCATCAAGCAAAATGTTTCTAACATTTTGAACAGCCCACGAATACAACTTTCCAAAGGTAACTTCCAGAAGCGTGCGGTTAAAGGGTGGAATAAGATCAACATCCCTTAAGCAGTCTGTTAAAGGCTCTCTTTGTAGGTTAAAAAATAAAATAAAATAAATATTTCAGGATTTTGGAAATGTAACATAAAGTATTACAAATGGAGCATATGCTGCAAACCTAACATAGCTATTGTTCTTACCCCCCACCATTCGGTGATTAACGCTGACACAGGCTCACTGTTAGCCACGCTTTATTCACAGCAATTACAATCCTGTTGGCTGAAAGCCCAAATACGACTCACAGGCAAGAAGTTGGCAGCAACCCAGACTCCCACAGACAAGAGATACAATACAAACAAGAGCTTCTCCAGATTGTTATGAACAGTTGTGTCCTGCAAAAGGACTCCTCCCAAAGTCTCTTCTTATATACTCTCTTGGGAGGGGCCAAGCCACAACCACCTGGGCTGGATTATCTTTTATGAGTCTGTCTCCGTAACTGCTGCCTCCGTTTCTCTGGCCTCTGTTGCCTGGCGTCAGGGACAAACTCCCTTTGATCTTCCCCACTGCTCCATGCCTCAGGCACCTCCTGGTGGCCAACCAGCCTCTCTGGTCCCTGCTCTGAGTCTGAACCCTGCCCAGGGTCCTCCACATCTTCCATAGCAGACTCATAGGATTCCTTGCCATCGGAATCCATCAGCAGCTCCAACGGCTCCTGCTGAGCCACAACAGCTATACTTTGCTTTTTTTTCCAAAAGGCTTCATATGACTGACACACTTTATATTAGTTCTAGGAAAGCTAGGTGCCCCATAACACTTAAATGCTTCTCTAAGTTTATTTGTGTGTTTTTCTTCGTTTAGCACAAGTCTGCTATACTATACAGGTAGTCTTCAACTTACAACAGTTTGTTTAGTGACCGCTTGAAGTTACAACGGCACTGAAAAAAGTGACTTCTGACCATTTTACACACTTACAACCATTGTAGCATTCCCATGGTCATGTAATTTACATTTGGATGCTTGACAAATGGTTCATATTTATGACGGTTGCAGTATCCTAGGGTCATATGAACATCTTTTGCTACCTTCAGACGAGCAAAGTCAATGTGGAAAGCCAGATTCACTTAACTTAACTACCATCTTACTAATTTAACAAGTGACAATTGCAATTATTCACTTAACATATGTGGCAAGCAAAGTCGTAAAATGGGACAAAACTCACAACAAATTTCTCACTTAGCAACATAAATTCTGGGCTCAATTAAGGTCATAAGTCGAGGACTACTTGTATTACCCAAGTCCCTAGCCCACTTCTGGCTTAGTTCTAAAATCTGTACTCTTGATTTTATGTTCCACATGCAGCATACTACAAAATGCTCAACAGAACTGAAAGAAAAGAGCTAAGGGAAAGATTACCCTATATTAATTCCTTCTGGAATGAGTCTTTGCCATCCACAGAACATAGCATATTGCACAGAAGGCAGCAAGAAGCTTTTGGCAGCCAATTTTAGAATTGTATCAATCCCCTCTAGTCGAACTTCTGCTCGCTCTAGCTGCAAAACAGAGATAAAGCATCACTTCTCCATATGTTTCTTATGCAATAAAATCTCAGCCGCAGTAAAGAAAATATAGTTTACCTGCTTTAATAAGCACTTCCTCATTTTTTCTACATCAACAGGTTCCTCTTTCAGAGCAAATTCAACTATGGTGTTGAGTAAAGCAGACTGGGGATATAACCCTTGGACGTTTTGCTTCAGCCACTTGTATTTGTGAACACCTGTGACTGTATTTATCAGCGGCTGCCACTTATCCTAAGAAGTTAAATGTGCATTAATATGAATTAATAACTGAGGTTTCAGGCTGAAAACAATGTTAACAACCCAAATAGCACATTGAGATATTGAATCTTACAACTTTATGCTCCAAGGGCAAATGAAAGCTTTACAGATACATCTGATAATGAACACAGTAACACAAAAAAACACCGAGTGTTGCATCTAAAAATAACCCCCCCCCAAAAGTGAATTGAATATAAAAATTTCAGTTATCAACAGGAAGGCTATTAAAGACACAGAATATTTACATTGTCAACTAGACAAGACCTTTTTGATGACTATAGTCAACTACAGGGCTACATAACTCATGCAAAGTAGATGGGGGCTATAGATGAGTGGGAGCTGGGGTTTCTTTTTGGAATGAATGAGGTTTTGCTTTTTCATCTTTTTTTTAACTGCAAAATTTATTTGAGGGCCTATGCTATATTTCCCATATCATAATAGAAATTAGTTTCTGACAACAACAGTGAGAGAGAGAGAGATCTGAAAGCCACACATACACGCATTTAGAGTTGTGGATACCCATCCTGATGTAAATTATGGAAAGTAATATTGGATAAGGTTATTCTGTGTATAGTTTAAATGCATAACTTCCATTTCCTCTCAGAGTGCCTTCAGCAGCTTGTGCACATAAACATACATAAAAATATGCCAACTAATCAGGTTCTTTAAGATACTATAAAAATCTTCCCACAATCCATACTTACTTGTTTATTGAATTTATTTGCCACCCATCTAGTAATGAAACTACTCTGGGCGACTTGCAGCACTTAGGATGTATAGCACCATCTACATCTTACTGCATGCATCGTTTTTTATATTTACCTTAGGTGATTTGACGGGCAAAGGCCTTTTATCAGTTGTCACTGGACTATGAGGTATCATACATGACTCTCCCAAATCACTTTCCTCGTTTCCAATTTTGGATTCTTCCACATCAGATGTTTCGGATTTTTTAGGAGCTAGCAGAAAAAAAGATGCTTTAAGAAAAATCCAGAAATGCAAAACTTAATAATTGAATAAATCTATATTTCCTAAGAAGCAAAAGTTAAAATTTTGTCTAGAAAAAAAATCACTGCTGAAGTGAATAGTAGTTTTATGTGGCAGAGAATCATATTCCTCAACCTATTCTTGCTAATTGCATTATCTTTTGAATTTACAATATGGAGCCCATTAGGAACTGCACATACAAGCAAGTGAGGGGTAAATGATCATGCCATTTTTCCCCATTGAGGTAGATATAAAAGACTTACTTAGGAACAACCCAAAATTCATTGTATTCTACTACATGTCAACAAATAAGAATCACATCTTCTCCAGTACATCCTCTGTAAATCATATTTAAGCCATTGTTTTACCTTTCTTTTTTCTCTTATCTCTAATTATCTTCTGGACTACCCTTCTCCATTGGGGCAAAGAACTGAGACTTTTAAGTTTGGACATGATGGAGAGGTCATTGCACACTGCTGGGCGCAGTTCATTGAAGAGAAATCTCAAGCGTTCAATAACAGGAGCACAGACTTCTTTGTATGATCTTCCTTGTTCTTGATGGGTCTTAAAATAATAATGCACATGAATCAGTCCATAATTTAATTAGCAACAGCAGTTATTAGTAGCAAGAAAAGATGCTGCTGCCTCCATGCTTACTTTGATCAGTGAACATTTTGCTTGATAGACAACACGGCAAACATCTGCTACAGATTTTGGAAGTATTCGGTGTTTCACTTGGTCAACTCCAAGCATAACAGGATGAACAAGAGAAAGTGCTATATGACCTTTAAAAAAGAATAAGCAAAAATAGAAAATGAAATACTACAGTAAAATAATAGGACAATGAGTTCTTCCTTTCTGATACTCTCTGAAAGATCTGAAATGGCAGAGAATTTTCTTTTTAAACTGTGCTGGAAGAACATAAAATACAACTATTTCCCCTTCCCCACAGCCATAGTCTGCTGCCCCACTTGTCCAACCAAAAATTTATTATTTTCCTAGTGCAGAAAAAGAGTTTAAGAGCATTAACAATTTAGTTAAGAAAGTTTAATAGGATTAGGAAGAAAAGTTATCCAAGTATGTGCTAGACCAGAGGTCCCCACCCCCTGAGCTGCAGCCCGTTCCAAACTAGACCACAGAAGTAGTGGGCAAGTGTGCGTGTGCGAAGCTGCATTTGTGAAAGTGGTGGGTGCATGCAGGGAAAACCAATCCCCCCCCCTCAACACCCACACCAGTCCACCAAGCTGGAAAGGTTGGAGACCACTGTGCTAGACTAAACTTTGCAACTTTGGTTTCTCCATAGCAAACTATGTAATGGGATAAGCATCTCCATCCTTAGTACCTTTTTTACAACAAAGGTAAGCATTTTTTTCCTCTGGATTTATAAGTACGCCCAGCTCAAACAATACAACTCAACAATTTGAAACATCTCAACAATTTGGAAGCATGTTGACTAAATCCATATTGGGAAGAAACAAAGATTGTTGCATTCTCCTCCCCCAGACAGAGGATTTTCTAAAATATGTAAGAATCTGACTATTCTGTCTCAGCTTATTTTGAAGGCTGGAATGCCAAAAGGTTGTATTATCATAGTAACTCAAATTTTCCTACACAATCTTATATTCCAAATGGAACCTAAAATAATAAGCAGCATTTTGACTCCTATATGATAATATACAGCACTTTGCCCATGCCACGCTAGAGCAATGTAACCTCTAATACGTTTTTAGCACCTCACACCTGATTGCATTTAATTATTGTCTCCTTCCACACAGTGCCCTATAATTGTATGCCAAATACAAATACCTAAATCCTCATGCTTGAGAAGGCAACATAACAACAGACGTCCTACTTCTTCTACTGGGTGCTCAGGAGGGAATGTAATAGGTGTTGTCAAATGACACTGTTTGCAGTACCTCTCGACTTGACATAAAAAGTCCTAGATATTTAAAAAATACACTTAGTAGGGTTTATGACATTGTAGCAATCAAACAAATGCAATTCAATGAAATCAAATAATTGAAAAAAGCATTATGTGAATATCACATATTAGAATATTATATATATTGGAATCTCAAGACAGATTCTCCTACATTCTCTTTTCTTACATATAGATGGAACCATATCCTCCTAAGTTAGGATAATAACTGTATTCTTACAATACATTAAGGCAAAAAAACCCATTCAGAAGTAACTGTCAGACAAGCAGTTTTATAATTTTATTTAATATTCTTTAATTGTAGTTTTTACAAAAGCGGCAGAAGTTTCTAGCCAAGTCATTCTTGCAGTTATGCAGGATAATGTTCTTGCATGATCTATAGAGGACATGGAACAAGGCTAGACTCAGCATTACTTTCAGAACAAAAACAGCATATATGAGGGAGGACCCTGAAAACACTAGAAAGACAAATAAGATCACAAGGAATCCCTTTATTAGATTTTTGTTACTTTTTTATTTTTCAAGCTTTCCTATCTATCCCAGAAGTGATTGTCACCAATAACAGTGTCAATATCATAAAAAAAGGACTAATAGCATCCAATGGCATGCATTTTATATTGTTGCAATAGCAATAGCAATATCAGTTAGACTTATATACCACTTCATAGGGCTTTCAGCCCTCTCTAAGCGGTTTACAGAGTCAGCATATTGCCCCCAACAACAATCCGGGTCCTCATTTACCCACCTCGGAAGGGTGGAAGGCTGAGTCAACCCTGAGCCGGTGAGATTTGAACAGCCGAACTGCAGAACTGCAGTCAGCTGAAGTAGCCTGCAGTGGTGCATTTAACCACTGCGCCACCTCGGCTCTTTTTTGTTTTGGAACAGTGTTATTTTAAGCAAAGGTTGCTCTCCTGGACAAGTTGAGGTTGAGTATTTGTATTAATTATTTGGCTGATTCAGTATAGTACTGGGATTTTCATTGGTGGAAAAATTTAGTCTTGATTTAGAACATAACATTTGATATTTGGTGTTTATTTTCAAAATCTGATTTGCATTTATTTTATTTTTTCACTATGCTATTTGTTTTTGAGTTTCAATTTCCTGTGAAATTTGTACTGTAGTTTTGAATTTCTGCTGATATTTGTGCAGCTCAGTGATGTTATAAAGTTCAAAAAGCTTTTACAAAAGTTCTTTAAAAGTTATTTTTCTTTTAGCAGCATCTGATTGCCTTTAAAAAACGGGTGTTTTGTGATGGATCACACTTGTGACACCCATTCTGGGAACAAGCAAATTCCATTCATTACAGCAATTATGGCCTTGATAGAAAAAGACTGTTGTCTTACCTGAACGGTCGTTCTCAGGGCGCTGCAAGGAGAGTCCAAGCGTGGGTTAACACAGTCTATCTGCCCTAGGACTGAGTGAGTTTTTTCTCTTGGCCACGCCTCCCTTTGCCTCCATTATTCAGTTTAAAAAACGATGAACCACCGAGCAGGAAGCCCGTACAAAGTCACATCCAGTCAACACCTCGCAGCCACGAGGACTCGGGGCGGGATTAGACTCTCCTCACAGCGCCCTGAGAAGACCGTTCAGGTAAGACAACGGTCTTTCTCCAGTGCACTGCTTGGAGAGTCCAAGCGTGGGACATGCCCAAGCTATATTGTCCCTGGGCAGGAAGAAACCTGAGTCTCCGGAGCCTCCGCAAACTTCTGTAGAACTCTTCGTCCAAAGGAGGCTTCGGCTGAGGCAAAGGTGTCAATCTTATAGTTCCTGATAAATGCAGTGGGAGAAGCCCCCGTGGCCGCTCTGCAAATGTCCAGAATAGATGCCTGGATCGCCCAAGCCACAGAAGAGGCAGCACTCTTCGTCGAATGCACAGTCACCCAGCTATGCGCAGACCTGCCCTGATGTTCATAGGCAATCTTGATGCAGGCCCGTAATCAATGCCCAACAGTGTGGGAAGACACTTTGCGACTAAGCGAACCCGGATGAAAAGACACGAAAAAGGATTCGGACCGCCGAAACTCTTTGGTCCTCTTTAACGTAAATCCGAACCACACATCTCATGTCCAACTTGTGCCAGTCACATTCTTTAGGATGCGATGGCTTGGGGAAAAAATCGGGGAGGATGATCTCCTGAGCCCGATGGAACACAGTGTTGACCTTAGGAACAAATGTGGGGTCAAGCCGCAGGATAACTCTGTCAGCGTGAATGATGCACAAATCTGACCTGACCAAGGGAGCCGCCAACTCGGACACCCGTCGAGTGGACGTGATGGCCACCAGAAAAGCCGTCTTGTAGGTCAGATGGTGAAGGCTCACCTGATGCAGCGGCTCAAACAGCGCCCCTGTCAATGCTTGAAGAATCAATGGCAGGTCCCAGGTTGGGTAATGGTGAACGGCCCAGGGACAGATGTTTGTCGCCCCTTTTAGGAAACTCTTGACTTGTGGGTGTTGGCTCAAGGGCTGGGAGGACACGTGGTTGTGTGATACAATGTCCCGAAACTCCAGAAGGGCTAGGCGGATGGCACGTAGCTCTAGCCAATTTATGCTGTTCGTCCGACCAGCGTCCTTGAGCCACCCTATCCAAGGCGTGGGCTCCCCATCCAAACAGGCTGGCATCCGTCATGACCTGGATGCGTTCCGGCTCCTTGAAGGGGCATCCCCGGAGAAGTCTGGAGGACATCCACCAATGCAGGGACCTTCGTGGTTTGCTCGGAAGCTGCACCTTGATCTGAGAATGATTGGTGTGCGCTCTCTGGAAGGGTAGAAGAAACCACTGAAGCGGACGCGCATGAAACCTGGCCCAGGGAACCACGTTGATGCAGGAGATCATTTTCCCCAGCAGCTTGGACAACGTCGCGAGCGGTAACAGCACTTGATGCGCCAGGTGTTGTATGCTCTGCCGTCTCTCCGGAGACAGGGAAACCTTGCACGTCACGGAATTGATGATGGTCCCTAGGTGAAGTAGGGACGTGGTCGGACACAAATGGCTTTTGGGTAGGTTGAGGACAAAACCATGACTGCGCAGTGAGTCCATCGTGACTTGCAGATCCCGCAGGGCCTGGTCTCGAGAAGGCGATAGCACCAATATGTCGTCTAAATAACAGTTGACACGTATTGGAATCGAGCGAAGGGAAGCTCCAGAGTCCCCCCTTCCCTCTGCTTAATGTCTTCAGCGATCCCTTGGGAAATGGCAATGGAGATGACCTCCCTCATTTCAGCAGACAAGGCCGAACCTTGGCCTCCCTAGGCCGAGGCCTAGTTGGACCAGACCCGCCCCTACGTCGCTCTGAGCTGGATCTCCCCTCAGTGGGAAGGAGACCTTGGAACGGCCCTAGCTCTTCCCTGATAGAGGAGCTAGGGGAATCAGGGTAACCCCAGGAGGCCTCCGGGGAATCACCCCCAGACCTCTCGTCCATCAGGGAAGGGGATCTGCTGCCTTGGAAGGAGTGGGATTCCTGCATATCCATTTGCCACGTGGGCAAGCCCATCTCGTGGCCCACAAATAGCGGGGACCCCTGCGGGTGTGGTGCCTCAGCCTCAACAGGCCCTACAGGGTGGGAACCCTCCCTGCCCCTGTCCCCAGTCCCAGAGGTCCCCAGGGAGGCCTTCTTAGAGGTGCCCTTCCCCGCTTACCTCCCTTGTCTTGAGGGGCTAGCTTGCTGCATTTAGCGGAGGGTCCTGCCTGTGCCTCCCTGCCATCATCTGCCATGATTGAAATGTCTACCACAGCAGCTGAGCACCGGGCACCCAGCCAGCCGGCGAGGGTGTGCCCGCAGACCAAACAGGGAGGAGAGGGCCACCCAAGTGTCGGGTTCCCTCCTCCTGCCGCCCTCGGAGGCTCCGAGTTGTGGGGAACAGGAAAGCAGGCCTGGCCAGCGCCTCGGACAAGGTCCACGTTCCCGGCGGCAGTCTGCAGGTGAGTGGCTATTAAATGGTCCTCTTCCTCGCTCCGATGCCACACAACTGCACCTTTCGCTCACGAGGCTCCAACAAAATGGCGGCCGATGCATGCGCAGCCTCAGCGAGGTGCGCGAACTACAAAAATAGCCACCGCCATTCCCAGGCAAGAGGAAACGCCATCGCCGGAGCGCCCAGCTCACCACGTGATCACGCGACAGCCCGGAGGAACTCAGCACCAGTCTGAAAACCTCCCACCAGCCCCTCGCCAGACAAGCAACCTCTCATTCCCGCCCGCGTGCGACCAGTGGGGGAAGAACGACCCAGAGCCCACTCAACACTTATTTACCTTCCAGTCAATCTTCCGACCTTCGAAATCAAACATCTGAAAGAAAAAACTAAAGGAAAAAATCCTAACACAACTAATACAACCAAATTTTTCTAAATAGCTAATGTGGGGAGTCCAGTTATCTGCTCTAGGACTGGACCGCTCCCCAGAACAGTCCAAACAGGCAGACTGAGTTTTTTAAACTGAATAATGGAGGCAAAGGGAGGCGTGGCCAAGAGAAAAAACTCACTCAGTTCTAGGGCAGATAGACTGTTAACCCACACTTGGACTCTCCAAGCAGCGCACTGGAGAAAACTCCCATGTTATAAGAACCCATTTATTTCCACTAATATGTGTTTAGACCAGCAAACTCTTATTCTCAACCCTAAATAGTATACAGCAATTATCTCCAAAACACTGTTCAAAACTTGGGATATCAAACACTGGAACAGTTCAAAGATTTATAAACACCAACATTTATATTAGCAATTCCAGTGCCCAGAACAGCCCATCTTTATTCTTAAGACAAAGCACTCTTACCTTCACAGTGTGATCTTGAATATTGTTGTCTGCAATAGCTTGCAGAAAAGGCTGTGAATGGTCAGTCAAAGTTAGTCGATGGGAATACATTTTTGACTTGTTTGGTGTGGTGTTGCCAGGAGAGCTACAGTGGTCTTCATCCTTTTCTTCATTGTAACTATAATGTATTTGACTAGTTTGCAAGCCTCCAGAAAAAATAGAAGACTTCAACCACTCTATAAAGAAATACATTTAAACATTCTATTTTATCATACTATTTCTGTAGCTTCGTTAAGTAATTATTTAAAAATAAACTTAAAAGAAAATTATTCAAAAGCAGAAGTTTCTTTGTTGAGAACTGTCCACAGTTGCTGGAAATCAGGAGGTATACAAGTTTAATAAATTGTTCTTATTGTTTTTGTTACTGCCAAATTTTAAGAGATAAGCTTTTTATAGAGTTTGAGAAATGCAGGGACTTTATGCCATCCATTTTTGCCTATATAATTCTAGTATTAACATAAAACTTCTAATACAAAAGCAACACTATTGGTCTGCCTAGTTCATTAAAATATATTCCCAACTGGAAATATTTCCCATAGTTTAAGACCCTTCATTCTTTGCTAAACTTTAAACATTTTTTGTTTATTTACATTAAAAATGCCAGGCTTTTTAAAAAAACAAAACAAATAATGCAGTATATCATAGAGTATATATTTCATGAATCTTACAAATTAGCTCGTATTTTTAACAAGTTCACTGAATTATAAAACATAGACCAACTCTTATATACATTTACATTTAAAGTAAAACTGTAAAAATTCTTACTGGCACATTCAATCTCCACTGGAGAAAGTGGTGTACTCATTGCTAGATAGGAAGCATGTAGACCAAGAAGCAGACCTAAATTTCTTTCAGTGTCTATGAGAGGAGATGAGAGACTGCCAGTATCTGGTGTTGTGATCACTTCCTGATCAGGCTACAGAAAAAGAAAATAAACAAAACCAAAAGCCAATCCATGATGAATAAACTGTGATTAAATAGTGACAATCACACTTTGTCAATTACTTTAATTTAGCCTTCAGTTATAAAACTATAGCAATACAGAGATATAGCATATTGGAGACACAGGGAAAATTAATGAAGGAGGAAGAACTATATAGAACGAGTAAGAACAACAATAAATTCAGAAAATTACTATTTCTGTTCCTTTATTCATTCTTGTTCTGACAACTGCAGTGAAAGAACAAAGGGTCAAAAACTTTACATATACTCTATTCATATGTAATCTGTTGTTGGGTTTTTCAGTGTGAAGCTGTTATTCTTTAAATTTGCACAGTAATCAAACATAATTTGTAATGGAAAGCTGATACGATTTTAAATCTATATTGTAGAAATGTTAAGAATAAAACAAAGTTTAGCTTTTAAAATATTAAGTAATTCAAAAAGGCTAACAATTGTTCCAGTATACTTCTGAATTTGAGTTTATTTACATTCAATGCATCTGAATCATATTTGGTATTAACTAGGAATTATTTCCATACATGGCTTTCATAATTTAAGCAGTTAAGTTATATGCTTTGAAACTATAATGATAAATTATAATTCAAACATGGGTAATTCTTGACTTATGACTGATCGCTTAGGGATTGTTTAAAGTTACAACACACACACACACACACACACACACCCCGCCTCCTCCTCAAAAGCTCCATTTAAGAATTCACGTGTTCATATAACCATGAGTCCTGATAGTGGTTAAAGTGTAGTATTGCAATATGCAAATAATGCTTACACTGTAAACCACCCAGAGAATGCTGTGAAGCACTATCTGGCAGTACGTAAGCCTAAATGCTGTTGCTATATTGTTTGCAGCATGGAGAGCAGGAGTGGGTGTCATTAAGTGAGGCTGTCTTGCTTAACAGCCTTCGCACTTGCAACTATAATGAGCAGGGTCCATTATGGTCATAACTCAAGGACCTTTTGTACCAATACAAGGCATTTTCAGAGGAAAATAGGAAGATGAGCTGTAAAAGAAGTCAGTGTCTTATGAATCTAAGAGGAAATTGGATTAATTCATGATTCATAATTCTTCAGTGTGACGTGAAAATGTAGAAAGGTGCCATATTTGTTATAACATAGTAAGACTATTTTTTTCTTACTTGGCTCAAGTTTGACATAATTTAAGGTTGTTACCTCCATATATTGCCCAACACAAAAAGCATGCATTGATTCTTTTGTATCCTCAAACTGCAAAGCTGCCTCCAGAGCAACAACTGGATCTTCTCCTGCAAACTGGGCTAAAGAAAACAGAAAACTATCAGTTTAGAAAGCCCAGCAATTGAACTTGATACTGAGTTTGATATTTGCTTTGTTAAAGTAGTAGAATCTCACCAAGTATACCACTCCCTGTTAATGACTGGGTTTGGAAATCTTTTATATCATACACTTTGCCATCAATCACTGTCCAGAAGCCCCCATCTTTATTGTGGTTTTCCAAGTCAGCTTTTCGTATAAGTGTCACTTCCTCATTATTTCTGCAATTCTGCCCTGTAAAGAATGTACCTAAGAGATGAGGAAAAATGTTAACTATGGTTTGTGACTAACTCTCCAACTGAAAAGAGTAAAACCAAAAAAGTAGGTAAGCATAACTTAATCATGTATTCTCCTATAAATATATTTTGTGGCATGCTCTTTCTAAAATCATAGATTTGAAAGAGCATTTAGGCCAACTTCCCATTTAATTCAGGAATCCAAATTGTAAATGCATCCAAAGTTTCTCCTTAATGACAGAAGATGAACAAGAGGTAGCTTTCTCATTAGGAAGTGGGGTTCCTAATAATTCAATCTGAATTGGACTTGAGACTGATACCACTGTTAAACCACGCTCTGCATTCCAAGATAAAAATTAATAGATACAGATAGATAGATTTCTTGCAGGAAGCTATCACATCTCCCACTAATCTTTTTCCTTAGCTAAACATACTATATGTTCTTAGTCTTCTTGCAATTGACAATTCCTAGAACCAAGAACAATGATCATAAAGGGGTCTGTTAACTCAAAATGGAGAAAAAACACTTAAAACCTATCTGAAGAATATGTTAAAAACATTTTAAATATTTTCAGGAAAGAGCATACCCATTATTCCAGGCCAAGCTAAGTCTTCATTGTCATCTCTCTCTTTACCAGGAGCTAAGTGGCTAAATCTGTCCAGATGTTCTAATAAGCCAGCTAATAAAGGAATCGCTCCAGCTTCCTGAATAAGTCCAGGATTTTTACTGAGAAGGAGTACTACAGATACCACTAACTCTGGAAGGAGTACACCTAAGGAGAACAAAAATTTTAGTAAAAAAATAGAATAATAAATTTTGTGCATCCTCCCAATACATTTCAAATTGTTTGAATCCAGACTTGCAAATCAGCAAAATGATAACTTAGGCCATTTTTGCCCATTCCCATTACACAGATGGTCTTCAATAGCAGCACTTCCATTTTTTTTTAAGGAGGGCACTCCCCCTTTCTTGGCACAATCCACATTTATGGATCTAAATGTATGCAACTAGATTTATGTCCATTAGGTTTCTTAAGTTTTACTTATCATTACAAGTGATAAAATGGAATTAAAGCAATGCATCAGTACCTGTTAAATCCCCATCTACAACACGAGATACTTCTGCAAAATGCCTATGGCTTAGAGAAGCAATGCTAGTTGCTACAGGCAAAATATCTCCAATGTGTGTACACAAAAGGGCCGTGTATTTCTTTAACAGAGAACCAACTCCTAGAAGCTCAGGACCTGTCAAGAAATAGAAATATCACATTCTGTTTATCATCATAGTATTTAATCTCAGCAAAATTTAGAGGAAATTCATGTGAAATGGCTGCCTAACCCAATAGCAAGTGTTTCAACTTCTTCCCTCAAGCAAGATGCTATAGGGCACTGCATGCCAAAACAAATAAACAAAAGGACAGTCGTCCCCCCTCCCCCACATGCCATCATATGTTAAACAATTAATTTCCCAAACACTGTCAAACTACCTAGTAGGGCTGTATTACTATTATTCTTCTCATCTTTCCTATTACCTATTTCCTTATCTTCCTATGACTATATGTTTCTTGCTTGAATCTTACAATTTATATTGTTTTATTTTGTATCGTAGTATGATTTATGTTGATAGCTTATTTAGTATACTATGATTATCACTGTTGTGTCTTATGATTTCTGATGGATGTACTGTATCTTATGATTCTCATCATCATTTATCACTTGTTGCTTGTATGTACATTGAGAGCTTAAGCACCTGAGACAAATTCCTTGTGAATCCCATAAAAAACACTTGGCCAATAAGGAATTATATTCTATTTTATGTAATTTCAACACTAATTATTTTGCCATACTTACTGTATGTATTAGAGACCTGTCCAAAATGATCTCCTGGGTATAACTTACTAACAAGCAAGCGCTGAAAACGCAGCAGTAAGTCCAAAGAAGCAGACCTTTCTTTATTATAATGTTCATGGTCTAAAGAAGAAGAAATGGGACGAGCCACCTCTTTCAATTTAGCAATAGTTTGTGAAGCAATGTTCCTGGTGGGAATAATATTTTTTAAAAGGCTTTAAAAAGTTGAACAAAAAAGATCTCTAGCCAACCATACACTAATATTTTGTTGATTTTTCTTAAGATATTATTTGGCATCAAAGTCCCAAATTTGTAATTACATCTTCCTCATTCCTCCACCCAGTGATAAACAAGTATTGTTTTCAAACATTGTATAATATAACTCTTACTTTTATTCATTATTGTAATCTATAAATCAAATAAATAAAAACAGATTGAAATTTTATAAAATACAACCTTAAGAATATTACATATAAAGAATATTTTTCTTATTAAATTTCAAAGTATTAACCATAATCTGCAATGTCAAATGCTGCTTAAATAATCAATAGAGGAACATCTACTTAACAGATTTAAGTGTTTCACTAACTGCATAAGTAACAGAGAACAATTTGCACAAACACACAATCACAAAGATCCTTCTTGGACAACAGCAAATCAACCATTCTGGAGAACAACAATGGGCATGTGCATGATTGATGGGTACTGTGGCCCAGTACCAGAGGCCATAAAGTAGAGAAAAGACTGTTGAAGAGTACTTTGAAAATGTTTTCAACACAAAGATTGAAAAAGCTTTTTTTTTTGTCTCCAAGCTCCTGAAATTTAGTTGTAAGCCTCGGGGTGGGGGTAATATGTAGTTTCAGAACCTCTGACTAAGGGCCTGGCTCTGGCTGTGACCTATAACTATGAAACAAAACAAAACAAAACAAAACGAAAGAAAAAAGAAAAAAGAAAGAAAGAAAGAAAGAAAGAAAGAAAGAAAGAAAGAAAGAAAGAAAGACCCAAGACCATGCTACAATCTGATATCAAAAATCCTGTTTTAAAAGCAGAAGATAATTGTCCAGACTTGCAGAAGTTTACAACTCAAAATGGCAAGCATACCAGATGTACCCTTAATCAGTACACTCATAAAATGATTTTTAGTGTCGTCTTTATTCTCAATACAGTATGCTTCTTAGACAGTAGACAAAAATGAAAAGAAATCAAACATTAAAAAATGAAGAGGAACAATAATTCTAAGACACCTTTGTTATCAAACTAGAATACCTCAATAGCTGCTGTATTAATTGAACCAAGGGCAAGCTTTGTTTTCCTGCAGATTCATAGATCCCAGTATTAATGAGGTCTTTATCTAATGGTGTTTTATTCCGGTGAAGTGTTGATGCATTTGCTTCCTGCTCGTCAATTTCTTTTTCTTTTTGAGCTTCTTTTTTTGCTTCAATATCCTACAAAGCAAAAGATTTAAGTGAAAGCACTGAACATTTTCATTGTTATATCCATTAAATAAGACATGTAATGGCCCAACCCCTAATGATTTATTGACTTTCCAGCTTCCGTCTCTTAAATGAATCAGCAACTCTACCACTCCATAAAGCCCATATGGCTGTGAGAGATAAAGCAGAACAAAAGGGAATTCATACAAGGTTTAAAAAAAAACAAAAGTTTCCAATCACATCTAACTTTTTACAACTACACAGACCCATCCGTGTAATTTAATTAATAATAAAGAAATAATTTGCCATTGCCTCCTTTCAGGATTATTTTATGCTTTGGGTCTAGACTATAATCCTAATATTTCCTGATGGCATTCCTATAACACCCAGATGGGCTTACCTTTCCAAAATTAATAATGTTGACTACATGCAACCATCAATATATAAAATAAGCCGCAATGTTCCAAGAAAAATTCTACGCTTATTCAGGTTGGAAAAATGTGGTTATTGAGCCACGTGTCACAGAGTTAGTTAAAGTTACTTGTTGTTGTTGTTAGTTGCGAAGTCGCATCTGACCCATCGCAACCCCATGAAAAACATTCCTCCAGATCTTCCTGTCCTCTATCATCCTCTGGAGTCCATTTAAACTCATACCTACTGCTTCGTGACTCCATCCAGCCACCTCATTCTCTATCGTCCCATTCTTCTTTTGCCCTCATGCTTTCAAACCAGCATTAGGCTCTACTCCAGTGAGTCCTTCCTTCCCATTAGGTGGCCAAAGTATTTGAGTTTCATCTTCAGGCTCTGGCCTTATAAAGAGCAGTCAGGGTTGATCTCCTCTAGGACTGACCAGTTTGATCATCTTACAGTCCAAGGGACTCGCAAGAGTCTTCTCCAGCACCATAGTTCAAAGGCCTCAATTCTTTGGCACTCAGCCTTTCTTATGGTCCAACTTTCACAGCCATACATTGCAACTGGGAAAACCATAGCCTTGACTATACGCACTTTTGTTGGCAGTCTGATGTCTCTGCTTTTTAGTATGCTGTCTAGATTTGTACTAAAGTTATTAGTAAACTCTAACATAAAATGGCTCTCTTGTCTTGTATAAGCACCAACTTGTTTTTACTGCATATCCTAAACTCCGCCTAGTCCCCTATAAACACTGTTACCACATTAGATTAATGGATTTTGCTGGTGAACCAGAAACTAAGAGCTCCAACATGAATATGAACACAATCAGGGCAGCCTCAGAACATATTTGGTCCTCTAAATTGAATT
Organism: Thamnophis sirtalis; assembly: GCF_051295495.1. NCBI lineage: Eukaryota > Metazoa > Chordata > Lepidosauria > Squamata > Natricidae > Thamnophis > Thamnophis sirtalis. The sequence goes on from NW_028261392.1 coordinate 37,797,926, forward strand.
TAGCCATAATCCTTTTTTTATAGATTACAGGATTTCCCAATCCATAATACTTCTAGTTAATGGGGTAGACGATGCAATAATCTATGTATACCATTTACTGATCGATAAATGACAATCCTTTCCCTTCATAAGCATTGCTAGCCTAAACATTCATAATTTACTGCAACAAAAATGATAAAACACAGTAAAGTTACTTTATAAACAAACGAGTTTTTCCAATCTGTAGTGAACACAAAGCCAACCTACCTGAATTTCTGCAGTAATAGCAGCATTCAGTGCAGATTCTAGACCCCCATCAGCCATCAAACTTCCAACCAGTAGATCAATCATAAATCTACGACCTGGACTCACATTTGTTTCATTCCCTGAAACTAAAAGTTAACAACATTTTTGTAATGTATGACATATTATTAACAATGTCTTTCTCTGTGTTATCTTCATATATCTGTGAAGGAAGCATACCTGTACTGGGTAAAAGTGCCGAAAGAGCTCTTGCTCGCTCCTCTGCAGTTGGTAGCAACACAGACCATCCACTTTGCAACACTGCTTGGGCAGCTGACTGCACAGTATTAAGCACACCAGCATTACTTGCTAAAGTCACTACTGTCTGCTTTAGACTGTTGAGCAAGACACTGCCTAACCCCAAGCCAAGGCATTCGGGATCAACTTGGTGACTAATTGCAGCATGAAGCTGAAAGACAAACACAGACAACTTATAAACAGTGACGCAAATTCAAGAAAGAATTCTAATGTTGCAAATTAAACATACATAGCTGTGAATTTTAAACATTTACTAAGGAATGTACTTTCAACATACGTGAAAATTAATTAATATATGTTATAAACACATCCCCAATTATATGGGAAATGAGTGTCGGCCTTGAATTATGGTGATCTAGGATCAAAAAGAGTAACTACCGTATTTTTCGGACTATAAGATACACCGGTGTATAAGATGCACCAAGATTTCAAAGAGGTAAGTAAGAAAAAAAAGTTTTTGTCCTCCCCAGCCCCCAGGCGCACTCTGCAGGCTTCAGCAGGGCTGGGGTAAAGCAAAAATGCCCCCTTTTTTAACTAAAATACGGTAAGTTGGAAGGGACTTTGGAGGATAGGTTACCCAGGCCAGTAATTGACAAGGTAATTACTTGACCATAGACATGCTATACCTTTTAAGGTGCAACCTACAGATATTATTGTGATAACAGCTGCCACTCTTTTAGGGCCTACACAAAGACAGTAACAAACAAAAAATAAATGGTTTGGAAAATAGCAAGACAATGTTAATTCCAGCTAATTCAATAGTTAAATACCAGAGATTCTGAGGCTCCGTTCTGAATGCTACTGCCATGATATTTAAAATACCTGCAACCTTAGAAGATTCAAAGTAGCCACAGCCATACATTCTTTCTCCTGTGGAGGTGGCCAGTCAGAACTGCCATCCATTCCTTCTGTAACTTGTCTCAATAGGAGATCCAGCTGTTCAAATGTCATTGAGCAAACATCTACCACAAAGGGGACACGTAAACCAATTGACCATTCTGAACAAGATGACCAGGCAAAGCTCTGCCGGGAAAAGAAAAATCAAAACATATTAGGATTAAATATTAGTATCTTTGAGATGTAGAACTGCTGAAAGATGCTTCCTTTGTCATCCATCACTAAAAGCTATCAATTTTTAAATAAATTATAGTGGAAAATAAATGGGAATTGAGTAACAATAGTTTAGGGCAAAGTAGTACACAATTTAAAAAGTAAGGGGCTTACAATCAGCTCCCAAAACTAATTAATTAAGTTTATTTCTGCCTGTCACAATTGAAAGATTATTTGGCTTAAAATATCCTCAAATATACTAAGACATCCATGTAAGAAAATAATAAAAATTGAAAACAAAAATAGAAAAGTATTACAAATACATACACAATATATATTTAAAATATATATTTAAACAACCGCTGTGTGAAACCAAAATATCCAATCAATAAATGATAGCAATATTTCATAATAACAACCTTATCTTTTCAACAATTCAGTTTACATGTTCTCACAAAACATTAGCAAGTAATATTTTTATGTTATTAAGGTGGGAAATTATCTGTTGCTGAAGAATAATCATATTAAGTAGTTCTGATTCTAACTGCAATAAAATATAAGTGAAATGGAATCAAATGTAATGTTTGCCTAAACTGAAAATCAAATTGCATTTGTGACTAGATTGGAAATCAAATTTAGTTTTTGCCTAAACTGGCAATCAAATTTAGTTTTTGCCTAAAGTAGTCACCTCCTACTTTGAGTAATATAATTTCCAGCAGCCTATTCAAATGCCAAGTGGAGCACCTAGTCCATCTAAAAGTAACTGAGTCCTCTGGGGATAGCTGATCCAATTTTACTTTGAGTTAGGTGAGAAGAACATAATCATCTTTCAAATCACGACTAAATTTTCACCCTGCAAGTTGCCCTAGGAATGAATCTATTTCCAGGACCCATGAACGTAATAGAAGACACATAAGCCCTACTTTTTAAGACATATGCAGAGCTTGGGAAACAGAAGTGAAAGTGTTATGCATAGGAATGAAATTATATTACATTCTATTCCTGAAATTTCATCCACCATTTATTTTTAAAAAAACCTTAAGAGATTACATTTCAAAACAAGCTTTTGTACCAGAGGAAATCTCTGTCTCTGTATCCCTAAGTGTAATTCTGCTTCTGTTTTATCAATCATCTCCACCAAGAAAAGTAGGTGGGGGTGTTAATTGAAGAATAGGATTCTAACATGGAAAAATCATGCAGACAAATAACTAATCCTAAAATGACAGTTCAAATTAGTCTATACTCCCAAACATGCAAACTCAGAAACAGCAGTACAGCTATGATCAAAATGTAAATTTGAAGTGTAATGGAAGTTAAAAGTAGTCTGAATAGGCATATTAAAAAAGCAGGTGGTACATGTGAAACATCAAATACATAAATCTTAAATATGCAAATAAATCATTGTCAAAGGGATGAGTTAGATATGAAGCATAAAAGAGAAATGTGCTCTTAAATCAATTCCCCAACCTTGTTTGTAACCTCAAGAGAACTGTAAAGCAGGGGTCCCCAACCCCTAGGCCATGGCCCACTACTGAGCCGTGGCCTATTTGGAACTGGGCCAAACAAGTGGCTGGCTATAACACACATGCATCCCACTACTCACGCAAGCCGAGCTGCACATATCCGCACCAGCCTGCCACTCACATAAGGGCTGCATGCGTGCTGGCCTGCCGCTCGCATGGGCCAGTTCTCTTCTCCCCCACTCTAGCTGGGCCGCCAACCACAAAGTTTGGGGACTGCTGCTGTAAAGGGAAAACTTACCTGGGCTGGTCCGCAGGCAACACCAACAATGTGTTTTGAGTCCAATCCTGGAAGAGCAGTTGGCTCTGGTTTAGTAATCCTCAAAGTGTCAAAATGCTGGCACTGATCATTGCTTCCCCAGCTATAGACTTCACTATCTTCCGTGAGGGCTAAACAGTGAGTAGAGCCAGCTACTATATCTATAACTTTTTTCCCTGAAGGCAAAATGATGAAACAAAAATTATGACAATAATCATTCTCATTATAACTTGAAAGAAAAATTAAAATAAAATACTTTAAACCTGATCTTGAAATCATTTTAGTTATAAACATCTGCAAGAAAACAAGCAAGCTCAGAGAGCCCCAAGAACATCTCATTTTCAACCCTGAGTTACAAATATTCTCCTTTGTTAATATTTATTGCTGCAAACTGAAGGCCAAGGCCATTCCTGGCAGAGGCCAACCAGTTGGCTGTGAGAAATAGGGCGTAAGAAATAGTACACCTTCCAAAAAGTCTATAAAAATAACCACTCATTATGATACGATAATTGCAATTGTAATATGATAATTGTAACGTCTAATTCTTTTTACAATCAGTAACCAACAACTTAACTGTGGAAGCTAACTGTAGACAGTTATTACAATATAGTAAGCATACTTTCCCCTGAAAGAACAGTTTACTTATTCTTACTCTCTATTTTAACACACTAAAACCTCATTTTATAACTATATAATTTCTATATAATTTATATATACTAAAATTGAAAACATTCAAGGTCTACTAGAACTGGGCAATCCCTCTGACCCAAAGGTTGTATGAATCAGGTTTTTCTATAATTCTTGAAAACAAGAACATTTGAGAACAAATGTAGAATGTGAAAAAGAGTGACTGTCTCAGAACTGAATTCTGCTTTCAGGAACTAACTATTTCTTACCATTAAAAAAAGGAATGGCTTTAAAATATATTGAATTTTTTTCTTATATCAAGTTATGTGGTTTTTATCATTACTTTATTTACTATTTAAATTAGATTTCATCATTCAAAGGAAGTGGTATATGTAATTCATGCCCAATTCAAATTTTTGTGAAATCATTCATGGATAAATTGCGCAAATTCATGTTTCATTTTAAGGAGCTAAGGAGTCACAAAATTCAAAAAATCTTTTTAAGAGCTGCCTTTAATGTCAGATATGTCTCCACATGTGTTCAAGAGTACTTTTGTTCTTTGGAATCAACAGTTTGCAAAAGAATCCTAGTATGTTAATCTCAATATTCCACATATCATCTTTAAAAAACAAAATAATCTTTATGTCAGTTAGAGAAGATTTATCTTGACTCGTGATCATTAAGAATTTTTTCATACACTGAAAAATGTTGCTTGGATAACTGTCACCTAGGGCAGGCATTAAATTAACAATTTCTGGGAATTATCAATTTCTAGATTAACATATCAAGCAATTTCCTCTTCACTCACCTTGCAAGCCTTCCAGCAATTTGGGATAACGAACATGTTCTTCGGTTCCATGCCCAAGCCTCTGATTGTCTCCCTTTCCCCAAGAATACACCTGTCCATCTTTTGTTAGAGCAAGTGAGAACTGACTCCCACAGCGTACTTTAACAACATCCAAGTCTTGAAGTTTTTCAATCAGTTTGGGAGTTTTGCAACCATCACTGCCACCTCTTCCCAATTTTCCATAATCTCCATCTCCCCAAGACCATACTTGACCTGGAAAAATAGATCTCAGTAAGGGTCGCATAATAATAGAATAAGCAAATATCTGCACTTTCAGGCAATGGAACGTTGCAAATAAAGCAATATGAAAGTAGATATAAATAACTGTGAAATGTTAACATTCACAACTGTTTCTGTAAAAAAGAGCAATTTTCAAACAACATTTCTACTATTTTTTTACTAGATGAAAAAATAATACTTCACCTAGAAGTAATCTAAGAAACTGAAAATGTATCAATATTCTGGTTTCTTTAGGTACAAATTGAATATGCTTCTACAATGCTTCCTGATGTTACTTTACATCATTTTATGTTCCACTACCAAAAAACTTCAGCTTGGTAGAAATGAGAGAAACATTCTTTTGTATACAGCATCCAAATATTTACATATTCTCCCCCTTCCATTTTGAAAGCTACATCAATCCATTGCTATACTTCTAAGAAAAGAAAATACATTTCTATTGAAATCATCATTTGCTAATTTTTAACAGCTAAATCATGGTTTTATTCTTAGGGAGTTGCTATTATATTAATGCTTGTTATTCTTTAACCTTTTTTTTACTATTTTAAGTTCCTACAGTACAGCATTTTAATAAGAATAAAACTATTTTACAGAAAATAAAAATGGTTTCCCGGTCTCATGATCTCAATAATGTTGCAGATTGTGCTACTCACCATTTTCTGTTACAGCAAGAGTCTGGGCATCACTACTCCCACAGGCTACATCAATCACTTTCAATCCTTTCAGGCCAGTAACCAAAACTGGAATTGTCTGGTCTTCACTGGAGCCTTCCAAATAAAAAAGAAAGTGAGAGACCCTCGCTCAAGATTCACAGTAGGAGTAAAAAATTGGGGTCACCAGGCCGTCTCTGATTGTGATGGCTTGGATCAGTGTAGGGATTTCCCTTTTAAGTAATGAAACATAGAAGAAAATAGTGAAAACTCTAAAGTAGTTCTAATCCATTAAAAAATCCACCTCACAATAAACAGATTTATTTTGCTTAATTGTGACAGTTCCAGCTGTCCTTGTCCCTAAACACATTAAGTGCAGCCCCCAGCATCAACAATCTTGCTTGTTCTTGTTAAAGGGGCTCTAGAGACCCCAGAGGGCATTTTAATAGCCCCATCACAAAATTTGTATTTGACAGCAAAACTATTTGCTTTCAGTGATGTTAAGGGGTGGGCGGAATGAACTTGTTAAATCCACCCATTTAAAAAATGGAAAAAAATCCCTACGCCTGTCACAGAGCTACTGGCCACACTATCTGCAGCTCCACCAGACAGAACGACAGAAAAGGCAAAAACAGAAGGAATTGTTCAGCCCTTTGAGGTAGTCCAGACAAGAAGCACAAACCATGGTACTAACACTACCTTTATTGCTACCTCAAGTCTGAAGGCATTTCTCCCCTCCTTTACTTTTACTTTCCAGAAAATCTATGGTGAGTCCCTTCTGAGGCATTTATCATGGCCCTTCCGTTTCTGAGATACCTTCTGAATGATGGTTGTCTAAGTCTGTGTTAGTTAGTTTACTTTATTGTCATTGCACGTGCTAAAACGAAATTAAATGCCATCTTCAGTGTACATTAAAACTATAAAAATAAAAACACAAACATCCTTTACATTCTATATAATTGAAAATTGAAAATTGAAAACCCATATTGCATTAATATTGCACTATACCCTAGACTTCAATATGGTTACTGCCCTGGGATGGAAGCTGTTTCTCAGCCTAAATTTCCTTGTTTTTATTATCCTGTATCATCTGCCAGATGGTAATAGTTCAAAAGAAAAGAGTGCTCAGAATGAGATGGATCTTTAAGGATGTTTTGAATTTTCTTAAGGCAGTGGAGCTATAAAGCTCTTCCAAAGAGGGAAGAGGGCAACCAATTATCCTCTGGGCAATGATGTTGACCCTCAAGAGCACTGTCCTATCTCCCACTGTGCAATTGGCAAACTATACACAGATGCAGTAAGTTAAAATACTCTCTATGGTGCATCAGTAGAAAACCACCAGCAGTTTTCCATTCAGTTGTTGTTTCCTGAGAAGTCTCTGTGGCTTTTCCTCCTATCACCTAAGGTCATTCCAATATACCATTATGGAAACCCAATGAAGCCAAAAAAGGATGCCACCTCCTGCTTTAAAGAAAATATCAGAAACATACCATGACCTAGTCTGCCATAGTTTCCTCGGCCCCACGTGTACAATTCTCCATCAGCTGTTATTGCAGCACTGTAGGTGCCTCCACATGCAATGTGTACAACATGTTTTCCAGCCTGCTTCCCAGAGAGAGCAGAAATCATTTTTGGTTCTTCTAAAGGCCTAAAAAAAGGGAGTGTAGTAGGAAAGTACAACTATGAGAATTAACGGAACACATATTATAAAATGGCAACAGATTCCATGCACACAGCAATAACTATAAACAAATCAAACTGGACATCATATACTATGCAGTCTATTATTAGAAAAACAAGCTATTCAAAGAAAATGTTGGCTTCCTAGCACTGGACAGTTTCAAGCAATAGCCACACAGACATATAAAATACATGCTGGCTTGCATTCTTGCATTGAACAAGGAGCTGCCCGATTGTCTACATGGGCCCTTCCAAATCTATGATGCTATATTTATCAAACAAAGATTTAACTGCTGTGTAAAACAGATTTCCCATACTATTCAACTGTCTAGTTGCAGAAATTTATAGCAAGATGTGTAGATGCAAATGTTGCTGTCTTACTTATAATCAGAATGATTGTAATTGAGTATCCCAAAATATGTTAATGTTCTGCATAAATCAATATTCTTAATATTGGGAAAATTTCTAACACATGCTCCAACATTTTATTTATTTTGCTGGAAACTTTGAAGAATCATCTCTTACACTCGCGTTTATAACCACAGTTTGGCTTACTGCTTTCCAAGCTTTTGCCTCATCTGACCCTAATACGGATCAATGTCCATCAGAATTACAAAGCAGAAATGCAACTGCTAATTTAGTATGCTAAAAATAAAAACAGAAGCTGAAAACTCCCCATCAATCATTGCTAACATTGTATTCACTATTGAAACAGGAATACATTATATTAACCTGGAGTAAACAATCCCTTTAAAATGAAAGATTGACCTCAAATAAATACAAATCCAGACAAAAATCATGGATGCTGCTAGCTTCCCTACATGCCAAGTTTGTCAATTCCAGCTGAAAACAAGTGTGAAAATTTAATTTCCACCAAAAATAATATCCTTCCTTCATCCCTTCCTCCTTTCTTCCTTTCTCAAGAATGTATGTTTGTGTGCATGTGTATCTATCAAAAGCCACCCTCTAAAAAGTAAGCTTTGCTAGGCTTCTGTTAACGGCACCCACAATTATATCTAATGTCATCTACACATCATGCCAGTTTGTAACAGATAATTTCAGCTTATTTTTTAGCCTAATAATCCTTGTTTCCAGTATTTTTTACTGGTTTTAGTCTCAATAAATGCAAGTGGGAAGAAAGCATTTTACAGTCAAGCCTCTTATCACAAGCTATCTAAAATACATACACAGTATCTCCATGGCCCAGTCGTCCACCATCTCCACAACCCCAAGAGAAAACTTCTCCAGTTGCAGCCAAAGCCAGATAGTGATGTCCATCTGAGTGTGCTGCAATTTTAATAATATTTCTAGAAGGAAGACTCTGTACAAGTTGTGGTGCCTAGATATAAACACACACAAATAAAAACTCTGTATTGAAGAACAGCAGAAAAAGTAAAGTAAGAATCCTTACAGACAGAAATTATAGAATATTCTCAAAACTTTTCAATAGCTAATTGAATAACTATGTTTTTCACTCAAACTAAGTATATTTAAGTAATTAGATACAAACTATATTCAACATGGAAAAATAATCACATATCCTGATTTATATGTTACAAAGGTTTTAAAACAAGGACTTTTTTCCATTTCCACTTTCTTTTCAACAAAAGCAGGGGGTGAGGCTATCCCTCATTTCGGGGTCTACTCTTTTCAATATTCTAAAGCAGAACTGAAACACCATGGAAGCTTTTTTTTTTAAAGGATTGCTTTAAATTCACTTGTGTTTGCTTGAATTATTGAAGAAGATATAATCCATTAACACATGAACTGAAACAGTAAAAAGATCTCAGTACAGATATCTATATACTGTACTACTGAAACTCTCGTGTATGTTTGTTTCTAACAATTGGGTGAAATTAAAACCAGCCAATTGGGTGCAGAGGCCAGAGGGAGGTAGAAACAATTATTGAACCAAGGTAACTCAAATAGGCTAACTTACAGAATGCCAGTACCCATCACTCCGATGGGAATGAAATTTAGAAAGTTGTGGCTGCTTCAGCATCACTGTGCCTTCCGACTATACTTTCCAGAAACCATAGGTTGCATGATGCAACGGAAGATGGGAGGGTTGTATCTGCACCTTCTTTCTGCCTCCCTCTACACCTAACTGGCCGGCGGCAAGGTCTGACAGTAAGCGGTGCTTGGCCAATTTGGAATTGAGGCTGAAATTTGAAATCTCTTAACCGCTGTAGGCAGTGAGGGAAAGACAAGGAAGCAATATGGACACTTGCTGGCAAGGTAAGGCTGGCTGGCTGGGGAGCACCAGAAGTCAACACATCTCTCTTCCTCACTGAAGGGAGAGGACCCTTGAGGACATGACAGGACAGGGAGTGGAAGTTCTGTTTTCCTCATAGTCCACAGTTCCCTTTGCTTCCCCAACCCCCCCACCTCCAGCAAAATGGCAGATAGTTCCATAGATCAGTCAAGGAGGAGAAGGAGTTATTTCTGACACTCTCTAGCAGCTTCTCATAAGCAAAATCAATAGGGAAGGCAGTAGGAAGTTGTAAGTTGTGCCCACTTCATTTGTTTTTCTGTGCCCCTCCCCCCAATGGTCATTCTGTTTTTTCCCCTTAGAAATCTCTCTAAAAGTATGGTCCAATGGGTTACAGGATGTCTAGTCTTTTTTAAAGCTGAGAAAAATGGATGATTTCTCAATTACAAGTTTCAAATTTGTACAGTAAGAATGTTATCTTTTGTTGTAAAAAGAAGCTAAATAGTAAATTAAAACCACGTACCAATGTGTCATTATTATAGGCTTGGGTATAAACACGCCCATTTTTGGACAAGATCAGAAAACGCTTCTCTGCGCAAGCGATCTGTGTAACTCCAAGACTGGCAAGTCCTTCACACTGAATTGGACCACTGACATTAGAGTAGTATTTCCATCCTATTAATCCCCATGCTATAAACTCCTGCAAAGAAGCCTAGAAGGAAATTCATCATTTGAGAAAACATCAACAATTGTTCTTAAATTAGAATAATTAGTATCTTGCATAAATAATTCCAATTCAAGCGTGTTACTGTTTCAGTTAAGATTAAACAGACTTCAGAAAGATAGTTAGATAAACTTGAATAGATGATAGTATCTGGACTTCATTAATTTGATTTAATTTTTATGAGAAGCATCTAAAAGATTGGACAGTTCTTCTATAATCTAGCAATTACAAAATCTACCAAAAGTCGAAGTACCCTACACATCAAACAAGGACTTCAGAATCCACAAGACTGCATGGTTAACTACTCTTGAAACTGAAATGTACATAAAAGGCAATTTATGGCATGGCACAGAGGCAGTAGGGCAAAGTTTAAAAATCCATTACAGATAAAGTCTCTTATATAAGCTTTGGAATATCCCCAATTTAATTTATCCAATTCGTTGTACATTACCTTATGAGATGTTGGAGAGCTGCACTGTGGGGGCATGCAGGGAGTGGCTAAGCGATCCAGGTGAGCCATAACCACAACAGCTGTTTGCCTTAAATCAATTGCTAGCTCATTGTCCTGTGGCAGTATTAGGTATCTTAGGAAATTTTCATTTGGACTTAGTGGATAAGCCAACACCTAAAATAAACACAACATTTAATTTTTTTATCTTAGGCAATACCTGTTTAAAGCCACATATTAAAGAGCTAAACATTTTTAACAAGAAGATATATTACAGGGAGTTATAGATTTTATGAGATCCACATGTAATTAACAAGATTTATACAATATTTTACCAAAAATATAATTGACGGCTTACTTATTGGGCAGATCATGGATTTAGTACTCAGAACTGATCATCAGAACTAACAGTGGTGTACACAATAATGGCAGTTTTTGTATTGTAACGATAACTACAGGATTATTTCAACTTTCATTTCCCCGCATTTCATTTCTACTGCCCTCAGAAATTAAAAATATTTCAGAGAATTTATAGATATACATAAATTGCAATTTAAAATAGATCCCACAATTATCAATTTGAAGTATGATTATTAATATCAGCAAAATAATTGTACTTCTCAATCATGGTACTTGCCAATGGAACAGATCCTCATTATGAACTAGATGTTAGTCTTCCAGAAAACTTGACTTTCCCCATGGAACCAGATTGTTAATTGAATCTGGCCTACATGGGATTTGATTATGTAATAGTTTTTTGGGTCCTTGGTTACAGTATGGTTTTTTTTTCCAAAATGTATTATTGTATTTTTATATTTATGAGATCACTAGTGAGAAGCCGGTTCTATATTTTTTATACATACATACATACTGTCCCATGAATGTACAAAAGCATGGTTGTAGTCTAAATAGAAGCACTGAAGTACAAACCTGAATTTCGTCTTCTGTATTGTTTATCTCTTTGTTACAAATTATATTCTGAAATCTCTGCAACAAAGGAAGGAGAGGGGCACTGGTTCCCTGTGCTGAGCGTTCATTATCTGTTTCTCTTGTTCCATTATCCCAGAGTTGAAGCAATAATATCACAGCAGACAACATTTGGCTGAAAAAAGAACTGAGACTAAATTGAAGGCATGGAGGAATAAATCTTGTCACTTCTATTTCTCTCGCTTTTTTTCAAGCACTTCCCTTCACACACATGCCCATATAAAATGTTCCCAAAAGCTATTATATTCAAATGATGTTGGATTCTGCAACAAAAAATCTCTTAAAGGGTTTACCTCAGTGTGCCTCTCTGAACAGCCAATTCCAGTAATATAGCAAGTGCTAAGTGCTGGTCTTGCAGTGGAATGCTTCCGGAGCCTTTTAAACCTGGAGCTCCATGGATGTCTCTAATTTAAAAACAGAAATATATTTACTTACAAACACACCCACATACACTATATTGCCAAAAGTATTCGCTCACCTGCCTTTACTTGCATATGAACTTACTGTAAGTGACATCCTATTCCTAATCCATAGGGTTCAATATGACGTCGGTCCACCCTTTGCAGCTATAACAACTTCAACTCTTCTGGGAAGGTTGTCCACAAGGTTCAGGAGTGTGTTTATGGGAATTTTTGACCATTCTTCCAGAAGCACATTTGTGAGGTCACACACTGATGTTGGACGAGTTTATGTGGCCTGCCACTTTGTGGCTGAATTGCTGTCATTCCCAAAGACTACCATGTTCTTATAATACAGCTGACAGTTGACTGTGGAATATTTAGGAGCGAGGAAATTTCACGACTGGATTTGTTGCACAGGTGGCATCCTATCACAGTTCCACGCTGGAATTCACTGAGCTCCTGAGAGCAACCCATTCTTTCACAAATGTTTGTAAAAACAGTCTGCATGCCTAGGTACTTGATTTTATACACCTGTGGCCATGGAAGTGATTGGAACACCTGATTTTGATTATTTGGATGGGTGAGCGAATACTTTTGGCAATATAGTATATATACAGTACAGAACTTAGTTCACCATTCTATTATCCAATGTTTCCTGTAAAATATCTAAATACTATTCGCTCACCCTACCCATTCTACTTTTCCAATTTCTTTATAAACAACCATACTACAACACTATTATATTGACCCTCATTTAATGTAAATTTACAAAAGACATGTATAGATATCTTAATGACATGATTGTAAACAAAACAAAACAAAACAGATTAGGAAGTCTCTTACTCTTTAAATCAGGGGTGCACAACAGCCTTAAAAAAGTGAACAAATTCACCATTCTGAAAAGTACACTGCCAAGCATCTCCAATGCTTCACAGTCAGCTCTAACACTGCTATCACTTCACTAACCATCAAACTGCTGCTTGAGGCACATGTTCCTTTGCAGCCCATAATTATTTTTAATTTATCAATGTGACCCTTTCGCTTCTACAAATTGTGAGGCTGTTTTAAATATTCTAGATTATAATTCCAATATTTATCAAATGCCACAATGGCTAGGCAAGATGATTTTATTAGACTCTTCAACCCATATGAAAAACAGTAAGTTGCTTGCTCCAACTTATTCCAACACAAAGGAAGAAAAAGAAAAATAATGGTCATGCTCAAAATCATGTTTCAGTAACACGATTTGTATTAAAACATGGACCAAGCTCAAACAGTATTTTGAAAACTTACCCAGTTACAACAGACCTTAGAAATTTAGTTGCTCTCTCCACAACTTCCAACCATACAGAGGATACTGTTCCTTCGTCAAACAGGGATGCTTCTGATAGGGCTCGAAGCGCATCTAAGGACTCTTGTAATAATTCACTGCAAAGATCTGCATCCTCACCTACAAATGCAATGTGTTTTAGCCGTGGTACATTTTTTCACAGCATGTGATTGGGCAACTGAAAAGTTGGGGAGGGGGGGTTTCCACCAAAACTATCTGTAAATTTAGGCCAGTTATGCAGTACTCAACCTGTAATTTATACCTGATCTCCAAGCTCGCCGTAGGAACGCAAAGGCAAACGAAAGGGCTGCTCTGGATCCTACTCGGGCGAGACCTTCAACACCTTTGCTTACAGATCTAGGACTAAAAGAGAGAAATTGAGGAACGATCTCTTGCTTAAATCCTAAGCAAACTTTTCCCCCTCTCCACCCCCCCAAATCTTTTTTTTTCTCAAATATATTTTATTCATTTTCACATTCCATTTTACAGTCACTTATATACTGGATATTTGCTATAAGAACAGAAATTTAAAAAAAACAAAAAAAAACACAACTCATCATTCACAACCCCACCTGACACTTCCATCCTCCATACACCCCATCTTCCCCCTCCAACTTTCCTTTCCTCCCTCTAACACTCCCCTCCTACTTCCCTTTTCCCTCAAACCTTCCTTCTCCCCTTACTCCCAGCACACCCTCCTTACATTCCTCTTACTCCTTCCTTACTCCTCCCTCTTCTTTCCCTCTACCTCCCTCCTTGGTGTATTCCTTTATTCAACTGTTGTTTATTAATATAATATGATAAAAAATAAAATAAACCAAGAAAAAAAGAATATAAAGAAAGAAAAAAAAAAAAGAACAACCGTATACAAGTGCATTCTTTTTCTTATTGAGACTATATTAACACCCACCCACCCACCCCCCATAAATCCCCATCCCTAATCCTCCCGACTTCCCAGGGCCCACACCTGGCACTGCCCTCTGTCTAAAGTATCTTATGATCATATAGATTAAAAATAAAAGTAATATATTAAAAAAAATAGATAGAAAGAAAATACAAATTATCTAAAGGGGAAAAAAAAGGAAAAAAACAAAAGAAAAGAAAAAAAGAAAAAAAGAACTCTTTGTATTAAGCTCAGCCCCCCATCTTTATTTATGTTTAAATAGTGTAAGTCATTCTATATGTTTTTTATTCTCGTCTCTTGCTTCTTTGTTATTTACCCACAAACACCCCCCCAAATCTTAAAACCAGGATTCAAACCCAACCGCCTCAAAAGGTATAAACAATAAATAGGTGTTTCTGGAACACACAATCAGGAAACAGTGGACTATCATTCTGACTTAAGCTTTATAGGAATTTTTCTTCCATGTAAAACAAAAAGTCCACGATTTACAACAGTTCATTTAGTGACCATTCGAAATTACAATAGCACTGAAAAAAGTGACGACCATTTTTCACACTTACGACCATGGTTGCATCTTCCTGTTCATGTCATCAAAATTCAGACATTTGGCAACTGACTCATATTATGATGGTTGCAGAATCCCAAGGTCATATGACTGCCTTTTACAACCTTCTGACAAGCAAAATCAATTGGGAAGCCAGATTCACTTAACAACCATGTTACTAACTTAACAACTGCAGTGATTCACTTAACAACTGTGGCAAAAAGGTCATAAAATGGGGCAAAACTCACTTAACAAATGTATCGTTTCACAACAGAAATTTCGGGCTCAATTGTGCTAGTAAGTCGAGGACTACCTGGAATTCCTTATGTACAGAAACAAAATCCTAATGATATTATTATAGGATAGAACTGGGATATGTGGAGAAGGACAGACTGGATTTCTTTCATCAAACTTTTACCTTTTCTTATCCACCATGGGCAAAGGGATATTGCTGCTTTTCCGCTTCACCTTGACATTCTCCAGAAGAATGCTCCTATTTAACGCGATAAAGTAGCGTTCTAATATAGCAAGCCTCTGTTTCAGCCTGAGAGCAGAGAGAGTTGTGGTAGCAGTCTTCTTGGCTAGAACCTGCTGCTCTTTTACTAATACATAAAGGCAGTCTTTCAGTTCGTTGACATCTATAACAAACATAAGAGCAATGACTTAGCAAAATGTATAAAACTAATCAGAACTGAATATAGTTTTGAATTATAGAACTATGTTCATAATTAAGATATAATAAAAATCTAACAGGGATGAATGTTAACAGAGTGTTTTGGGAAGGGTTTCTTGTTTGATTTATTATTAAATTTATTGAATTTCTAGTTCAGAAAGAAGACATTCACCTATTTTTGTACTAATCACTCATTCATTTCAGATTCTGAAAGTTCCTATATAATGTCAGTAATCAACTATTTACAAAATCCTGTTGTCTTAGATTTATTTTCACAATTCAATAAACCATTAACCAGATTTTGCTAAACCTTTTGCAGATCAAATAATTGCTCAGGATTTTTAAAGAACCTTACCTACTTCATCCCAGTTTAAATCTTACATCAGTCTACATCTGCATTAGATGATGTGAGCTGTAACTCAAGAAAGCTTATGCCTTTTAATAATATTTATCAGCAGCAACTTCAGTTTTTAGGACTACCACAAACTAGCACAGCTCTCCTCCTACCAAGAAAATCTTCAGATTCACTAGGAATCCATTCTATCTGCATTGCATCTGTTGCAATCCTATCAGACTTGACACAGGACACCTATTAATGACTTAATGAAGAATTAAGGTACATAAATAGCAACAAGTAATCTTCAATTTACAACAGTAATTGGACTGTAATTTCTATCACTAAGTAATGCTGTCATAAAGTGCAAGTACATGGTTTAGCTAGGGCAATCCCTGAAGCTCGAGTTACCATTGTTAATCAAACCATACAGTCATTAGGTGAAGCAACTTCTTGCCAACTTCCCATAACCAAATCAATGAGGAGGTTGGCAGGAAGTTGCAAGCTGCAGGCAACTTGCGAGCAAACTTGCAGGCAGGTAAGTGACTGCTATTGGATGGGAGAGAGTGCAAAGGAGGTGCAGAGATACTTAGGGAGGATGTATGAGGGTGTGGGGGAGGTTTGTGGTAAGGTTCAGAGAGGGTGAACAAGACTGCACAAAACTATGACGGAGAGGAAGGCTGCATAAGTGGGTGCAAATGACTGACACAACACAAGCGCAGGGAAGCTGGAGGAGTGTGCATGAGTAGGGGAACTTGGCCCAGCAACTTGTGACTGTTCCTGCTAGCTTCCCCATTGACTTTCTGGGAAAGCTGGCAAGGAAAATTGCAAATTGCAATCATATCATTATGGAGCACTACAATCAATCATAACTGCAAAATGGTTGCCAAGCACAGAAGCATGGGGTGGTCAGATTTCTGAGGACTGATCCTAATCACATTCATTTAGCCCCTTCATAACTTTAAACAGTTACTGAACAAATGGTTGTAAGTTGAAGTCTACACACACTAAACTGGAAGTATATAAGATTTTCGTTGAATTTGATTTAGTAAACATAAACATTGATGTAAGGCTATTAAACGGGATGTATTTAACAATATAACAGAATCTAGCAAGCTAGCTTATGGCAGTAACCATAGCAGGCTTTTGAGTCGTAAATAAACCTAATATACTGCAGCATATAGCCATTTGCAAACCAGTTTTCTTTAAGTATGGGTAGTTTTTGAGTTATGACCACTCATTCACTGCCTATTCAAAGTTATGATGCTGCTTAACAGCGGGCCTTAAGACAGTCTTAAACTTGTATCTTTCACAATCACGTTTGCAAATCAGGCACTTGGTGCCTACTTCTGATTATGATGTCATAACAAGATCCAATCATACGATCGTGATTTCCGGTATTTCCTGTTGGCATTCCTCAAGTAATGTCAATGGGGAAGCTAGCTGCAAGTCAGAAGTCATTCCTGCCCCTTTTTCACCAGCCTGCATTTTGGAGTACCCACCCACAGTACCCCAACCACCCAGTCCAGTAGCTTCCACATACCCATCTGCACTTCTAAGTATCTGTCTTCACCAGCACCCCATAGCAGCCATGCACTCACTGGCCAGTTCACCTGGGACTCCCACCTTTGCCCAGTTCATAATCTGCATGGTCTGGATGTTACGATAGGACTGCTATGATTTCTGTCACTAAGCAATGCTATCACAATGCATCATGCTTTATGCTTAGTGGTGGAAGCTCCATCTGAATTGCCATTGTAATCTGAAGACTACCTGTGTTAACAAATTTCTTTGTTATCAAGCTATCATCTTAGCATTTGATACTTTCATGGCTACAAGGTAATAGCTCACAATGTTTCCATGGAACTAGTTTGGTCATTTGAGTGAATTCCTAGTTTAATATGTAACAACAGCAGAAACAAAAGAAACAAGAAACACTTTTCTGCTTGTACAAATATATCATGGAAATAAAATGCTCAGCTCCTAAATTAGTAACCAATTTCGTTAGCAAGATCTTTCTATACAATTGCCACAAAAATTATTGAAAGCTAGTGTACATCACAAAATAAAGAGAGAAGAAATATTTCTTTAAAATCAGAGACCACGTATCCTGTCTCAGCCAAGATTCTAGGTCCATTCTACTAAAGTGCCAGAATTCATTTCCTGGAAAGTATTTAACATTTTATATGATTGTAGTATTTACTGTATTATTTAAAACAAAATACATATTAAATTGACTGCTTAAATTAACAGAACATCTTCAATAAAAGGAGAGGTGGAATTGTCTTATTTAAGTTCCATTTTTTTTGAGAGATATTACCTGGCTGTTTTCCCCAAATCCAACTTTCAACAATTGATTTAGCTCTATAGGTAGGTGGTGGTGTATCATCCTCATCTTTCCTCTCTTTGTCATTCTGATCGTCTTTCTTTGATCCAGTCTGGCCTTCAGTGCTTTCATCTACAGGATTTTAGAAACCACAAAGAAAACTGAATTTTTTTAACACAATTACTTTCACTTCTAAGAATGTGTCAGCCAAAGTATTCAAAAGCTTATTCTGAATCCTCATATTCCCTCTAATATCAGCCTTGCATAGGGAAGTCAGGAGAGGGAGAAAAAGAAACTTAACTGCCACAGGTGCCTCATCTCCTCTTTCACTTGATAACTCCATTACTCTTCTACTTAAAAATCTGTATTGCATTGTTAACCATGTTCTGAAAATCAATGTTTACTTCACATACATACTGCCATTAAAACCTTAGTAAACCTAACTTCCCCCCGTTTATTTAATTTTTATATTTTACAGTGCTTATTTCTTTGAACATTTTAGTCAAGAATTGCTTAGTGTCAATAGTTTGTTTTCTCATCTCTAAATTCAGCTGCAACATACTGAATTAACATATCACAACTAAAATGGTTAACATTTTGGTTATATATTACAACATATAATTATGGAAAGTCAAATTTCTTTTAATTATTTTTGTGGCTGCCCGATCTGAAATTTTAGAGAGAGAACAGTACAGAAAAACTGTGAAAAGTATTGTTTTGTAAAATTAGATTATGATTATTTTTTCATGTAAGGTGAGTAGAGAATAGTAAAGGCTCTCTGATTTAGAATTGTTTAAAATAGCTTCAACATAACTTCTCTTCCCTACCCTTTATTATGTGGCTGAAATGAAGAAAATTTCTCATTCAGTTATGTACAAAAAAGCTTTGTGTTCTATTCAGGCCTAGCACTGAATAAAAACATTGAATTCATAATTCATTTAGTCAAAACGCTGAGTCAGATTGGTTGAACCAGAGCTCTAGTTTTTTTTTTAAAAAAATAGTGCTTTATATTAACTATTGTCCAAGTACTATTCCTTAATATTCTTTCCTACCCCATATTTCCAAGCAGACTTCGCATTATTATATTCTGCTAAATCCCATATACCTATTTCAAAAGCAGCAACATAAATTGGGAAATAGCTTCATTAATAAACAAAAACGTTTTCTGCATCATACATGCATGTGTGTGAGAAACCTCTTGGAAATGATGCTACACCAACACGTTACATTTGGGGGGAACCAAGGGTCTTCATGACAGAATCACCATGCAAAGCAGGCAGGTATGTCACATAAGGGGGGTTGTTTTTTTTATAAAATCCTGGCTTTGAGAAGGGAAGATTTGTTACAGGACTATGTTTATTTTAGGGCTTACTTCAAATATTGTGTATCTCTCACTTTAAAATGAAAATAAACTGAAGCACTTTTTATTATTAATCCAGAAAGAGGAATATTCAAGGGCCACAAAAAGAGATTCAAGGACCATATGTGGCCCTTAAGTTTTGACTTGCCCATGTTTAATATAAGAAAATTTACCTTTTCGTGGAGATGTTTCACCACTTTGGGTAACTTCTATTCCAGTGTATACGATTTCTCCATCTTTGACCATTTCATTCCACAGACCACAGAGTCCATCTCTGGTAAATGCAAGCTTTAAGGGGGGGAAATAATTCTGATTGTCTGTTTTTTATAGCTATTACAAAAAGAATATGTTTAATACTCAATTCTTAAAATAAATCTTAAAACGTAACTAATACAAAAATAAACTCAGGGCCGTACTAAATAATTCATTCGATTCAAAGTGCATACTGTGTGTTTCTCAAAGAATACCCCTAAGTACAAGCTTAACAACAGCTCATATATAAAAAGGAGACCTTCAAAACCACTTTAATATATTACATTCCAAAGGGGGGAAAAATCAAGAATCTTTCGTATACTCAAGATCAGAATTTTTCACTCACAGCCTTACATAACTTGAGGTCACACCAGCAATGTAATGAACAAAATCAGAAGTACTTCTATGAATTGCTTAATAATTTTTTTATCTATTATAGCTTGTGAACAAACAAACAGTGGCTGTGAAAATTGGACCATAAGAAAATGAGCACCAAAGAATTGAGGACTTTGAACTATGGTGCTGGAGACGACTCTTGTGAGTCCCTTGGACTGCAAAGCGATCAAACCGTTCAGTCCTAGAGGAGATCAACCATGACTGCTTTTTAGAAGGCCAATGCCTGAAGATGAAACTCAAATACTTTGCCACCTAATGAGAAGGACTCATTGGAGAAGAGCCTAATGCTGGGAAAGATTGAGGGCAAAAGAAGAATGGGATGACAGAGAAGGAGAATGATGGAGTCATTGAAGCAGTAGGTAAGCTTAAATGGACTCGAGGATGGTAGAGAACAGGGAGGCCTGGAGGAACGTTGTCCATGGGGTCACGATGGGTCAAACACAACTTCACAACTAACAACAAATTATAGGTAGTTTTCCACTTACAACCACAAGTGAGCCCAAAATTCCCCTTGCTAAACAACACAGTTAAGTGAATTTTGCCCCATTTTACAAATTTTCTTACCACAATTTGTTAAGTGAGACACTGCAGCTGTTAGATTAGTAACATGGTTGTTAAATAATATCTGGCTTCCCCCACTTTGCTTGTCAGAAGGTCGCAAAAGACTGTAAGGTGGTGCCATCGTGTTGTAACGGTGACACAGTTTTAAATCAGCTGAACACATTTTTTGGAAGATTCAAAGCATTAAATAGTACCCCTGCGAGGAAAGCTGTGCCTCATCCTGATGAGCAAATGCTTACTTTTGACATTACCTCTGCCTGGAGGACATTGCAGGAAGTTATTATTTGGAAAGAAACAGGCCCGGCTAATATCCCTGGGCAAGTTCTTAGGGAGTTGCACAGATGACTTGTCTTGTGTTCTTACAGATATTTTCAATCTTTCATTGCAGCAGGAAGTAGTCCCTACATGTTTTAAGACTGCAATTATTTTGCCAGTGCTTAAAAAGTACATTATCATCCAGTTGCACTTATGTCCATCATTATGAAATATTTTGAAAGGCTGATAAAAGATTTTATTATATCCAGCCTCCCTCCAGCATTTGACTCAATTCATTTTGCTTACCAGGTGAATCACTACATAGAGGATGCTATTTCTCTGTGCTCCATCTGAGCTTGGCACACTTAGAGGAAAGAGCTACTCATTTGCGAATGCTGGTTGTTGACTTGTTTGACACAATCATTCCTTAGCATTTAGTAGATGACGATGCTTACAGGGATGAGGTAGTTTGGTGGACTGGTGTAATAAGAACAGCTTGGTTTTAAATGTAGGAAAAATAAGAGATCATTGATTTCGAAAAGGCAGGCATTGACATACAATTCTGTATTAATGATTCCACTGTGGAGGTGGTTAGTAGTATTAAGTTTCTGGGTGTGCAGCTAATGAGTAGGTTGGCTTAGTCGCTCAAGAGTGAGACAATGGTGAAGCAGGCGCTGCTGTGCATCATATGAAATGAGCACATCTTCCTTCCCCTGTCCTTAGCACTTTCTACAGGACAATTGAAAGCATCCTGTAGTATTGTATTACTGTTTGGTTTGGAAGTATTAACAGTTTCAAACAGGAAGGCCATGCAGAAAGTGGTGAGAATAGCAGAAAAGATGATTGGAAGTTCACCTCTTTCTATCCAGGACATGACATATAAGCACTGCTTGACCAGGGTCCGTAGTATTGTCTGGGATGCTACACATCCTCTCTATGACCAGTTTTCTTTGTTACCTTCTGAGGGGAAGCTTCTTACTTTCTGAAACAAAATGACTACATTCTGTAATAGCTTTGTGCCATATGGTATCAACCTTGTAAACTCTCAAGACTCTTTTTTACATTATGTCTTCAAAATGGACTGTGATTAATGTATGCGTACACCCACAAAAAAGGAAATGCCAGATATCTTAGAGGAGGAAGTATCAAGTGTCACAAAATCAATGAAAAATGGCAAAGCTCCAGGAATGAATGTGTTACGGTTGAAATGCTGAAAGCTGGTGGTCACAGTTTACAAAAGATACTAGCAAAACTGAGATGCCTCAGAGAAGAAAAAATATCTAATGCATGGAAACATGAAGTGTTTCTTATATACATAATGATTTAAAGCACTATTACCCAATAACCTTTCAGTCATCTACAAGGCAAAAAGAATACTGATAACATTAAATGATGCACAGCTGAAGGAGCAGGCAATGTTCAGAAGTAGTTACATCACAATGGGTCATATCCAAGTTGTTGAGCAACTCATTGAAAAGCACGAGTACACCATGCCTTTGAGCATGGCTCTCATGGACTACTAAAAGGAGTTTGATTCAGTATTTCAGCAAGCAATCACTAATGCGTTGCTCAACCAAGACGTAGACACTGCTTACATAAACTTACTACAATTAACGTATTAAAAACAATGGCAAAAATTTCCCTTAATGATCTTACAGTGGATATAAACATAAAACGAGATACAAAGTAAATACAATATCACCTATCCTTTTCTCAACCTGCCTTGAAAAAGTACTGTGCAAACTAGATTGGGCATTTCAGACAAGTGACTGTCCAATTTCTTCTTGAAAACCTTCAGTGCTGAAGCAGCCACAACTTCTGACGGCAAGCTGTTCCACTGGCTGTTTGTTCTCACTGTCAGGAAGTTTCTAATTCCATGTCCTTCAAAACCAGCTTTTCTCCAAATGCAAATGTTGATGAGCATCACTGCCAATCAACTTCATCAGAGGCTCTCCAGAATAATTATAAGATACATTCCATATCATTTTATAAACTCCAAACATCTACACTAATTTGGAGTCTTCATAATATAATATCCATTTTAAAGAAACCCCAAGAGCATATTAAAGTGGAAGCATATCTATGTGCTTCAGTTAAATTCATAGACTGTGTATAGAAGACCAACTGTGAAAAAGTCTCTTCCAACAAAAATTGTAACACAATTTCTCACTTCTCTTCCTTTCTTCCTCCCCACTGTTCTCCTATTTACTTTTGTATTTTGTATCTTATTTTATCTTATAATAAAAACATAAAACCGAGAAATGAATTTTAAGCATTCCTGATACAAGATTTAGATAATTCCTATCATCAGTGAATTAAGTCAATTTAAAGCTTAGGTTTTAATAAGGTTTTGAAGTATTTAAATAAATTGCAGAACTAAGAAAAATAGGGAAGTTCAACTGTCCTCAGAAACAGACCAGATAATCTGTAAATAGGAATAACTGCTAGGAACTCCAAAGCCAAGTCTTCCATATCCCCATTAAATGTACCGAATAAGATGAAACCAAAGAATAGAAAGCATTGTTTACAAGGTTGTAAACCATATCAGAGTTTCCTTGGGAATGACTTACACTACTATGATGTAGTATATGACCAACAATTGGTACTTATTTAACAAGCAGGCTTAAAGTACTTTGGTGTATTTTAGAGCACAGGAATTTTTTCTTAAATTGTCATAATATGTCCATGTATGGCAGTGTATCTATTGACAATAGTCCTTTAAATGTATATGCAATACACTTTTTGGATTACAATATCAACTATTCAATCGATGTTTCTGCAAATACCTAGTATTGAAGCCAAGACCTTCTGAATGTCAAGCATGAATGCAGCCACTGACTTACTTCTGTTCTCTGACCTTAAACCATTCAAGATACAACACTGAATTACAATGCAAGTCATATTAACGTTCAGTATGCTTCTGCATTAAAACCTTCAAAACAGAAACCACAAATATTCAGTAAGATGAACTAAGTTTATTTTCAGAAAATAGATAAAATATTCTTATGCTAATTTTTCTCAAGTGTTTTATATATTAAAATCTTATTTAATTTTATTTAAAAAAGTTATAAAACATTAACAAGTGCTTTTAGAGAGGACCAAAAATATTCCATATCCAATATACGCACATCCCAGTCCCATTTAAATTGGGCAACACTATATTAGTAAAATGTTTGGTAGCTGACTTTTGGTAGGAATTGGACTGAAAGTATGAGCCCTCTTTCAACACTATCCTTCTGGTTCATCTAACAAGATTAATTCTAGGTGAGATTGGGTGCCAGTAATGGAGCCATGGAGCTACTGCTCAACATCAAACCACTATATATAAAATCTTCCACTGATTTGTTTATTTACTCATATTTATTGCTTCTAGTGCTTAGGCGTCTAGACAATGCATGGAACTCAGCAAGTCTGTTAGTTTATTAAAAAATATCTAAGCCTTAGGAGAGTATGTGTAGCCCCAGTCAGATAATGTATCAGCTACAATATTTTTCTAATCCATCCAAATTAACAACAATTTCATTCAGTTACATTATGGCAAAATACACTCCACCCAGTTATTATTTATTAATTTCAATAAATGGAAAGTGTAGTATCTGGATTGCTAATCTGTACATATTATGATAAGATCGTGCAAATAAAGAAAGATCTACACAAATACCTAGTTTTTCCCAAGTTCATTTTACTAGTAAAAGTCTTAGGGCCTGTCTCTATTAAAGATAACTTTTCTCATTACAGACTGTCATGCTTAGTAGCTAGAAAACTCTTTTGAATTCAGTTTACCCTATTTTTGAACAAATCTCACTCTATTTCCCACATATTAACTCTATATTTACAGAAGAAGACCAGAAGATCCCATAGTAGTAAACTAGTTCACTACTAGTAAACTAGTAGTATTAACTAACGGGGAAAAAATAACTTTATCTTACAAAATCTATGAATGGAAAGCTACCTGATTTTAGTTAAAAACCAGAAAGAATATTGTTTTATTCCCTCATTTAAGAACCAAATTCTATAGCTAGTGTATACATTGCTTATCCATTTTAAACTTAACTTGACCATGGCTCTAACTCTATTATTTATTCAAACTACTGAAAATATTTCCCAATTCTGTTTTATGCAATGTACAACAATTGACGTTTGAAGATGAACTCCATGTCCCCTTAATGTCTTCTATGTTTCCATGGCAATGTTATATCGGCCTTAGTCTTGGAATTTGGAGATTATACACAAAACATGTATAAAGACTTATGAGTATGGATGATACTGGAATGTTTTTATATTCTAAAAAATAAAACCTGAAACATAGTTAGCATGTAAATTCTTAACATTCTCTTGAAAGGAAACTAATATTCCTCATTGGAAAAAATACTTCCTATTTAAGAAAATATGGAACTACAAAACATTATGAAATGTACAATCAAATCTCTGCAGCTCCAGAAACTATCTCTAACAACTACCAGATATGTAAAATGGAAACACCCCAAAAGTACAATATTCCTTTTTATGACTTTGTAAACCTTTTCTTTTGGGGTAGAATTTGGGCAACTGGATGGAGCTGAGCGTTTACTAGCCAGATGCCCTTCATGATAGCATGTAGTGTTTACAACAGCTTTTTTTTTCTTTGTGCCCTAGAAAAGACACATCTGTCACTACCTAACTCTCAATCTTCTGAGTGGGAGGCGAGCATCTTCACAATATATCCACAAATAATCAGTACAACTCACCTGATCAACCTGCTATAATTCACACTATGAGGGGAAGTAGAAAGAAGGAAAACCCAAGAAACAAAAGTAAAACCAAAACTATTCCATCCATAGAAAGGAACTTGAACATTCTGCTTTGATCCTCAATCAGAAAAAAAGTCTTAATGTTAAGTTAAATTGTAGATATTAAAGCCTGATTACATATTTGCCTGGTATAAGTCACAATAAAATTTGTTACTCATGATATGTGAATCTACCCATAGTGGTTTACTGCAATGTATAAATCAAGCTACTATGGTTTAAACAACGTATTATGGTTTTTAAAAATTCAGACTATAATGTGTGAACCAAGCACTTGTTAATTCTTTGTCATTAACTATTAAAATAATTAAAATACAAAGATTTCTGAATGGCAACAAATCAATCCAATCCAAGCTTGTATCTGAATACACACATACACAGAGAGAGAGAGAGCGCGCGCATTATAATATTTGCATTTCCAGTCATTTCACTTTTTCTACATATAGGAATCACAAAAATAATTAAGAATATCTCCAGAGGTGTTAAAAAAAACCTCCAGTCCTAAAAGGGCTAAAATTAGACCTCCAATGTCAGATATTACAATTTTGGTGTAGGGATGTGCAAAATTATCCATGCATTCAACAACTAATTATGGTTAGTCCATGTCTGAACTAAAACACACATTTTTTTTCCTAGACACAGAACTGACAAAGTATAGAGGTACTCTTTGACTTACAACAGTTCATTCAGTGACTGCTCAAAGTTACAACAGCACTGAAAAAAAGTGACATGATCATTTTTCACACTTACAATTTTTGCAGCATCCCCATGGTCACACGATTTAGATTCGGATACTTGACAACTGACTCACATGTATGACAGTTACAGTGTCCCAGAATCATGTGATCCTCTTTTGCAATCTTCTGACAAGCAAACTCGATGGGGAAATCAGACTCACTTAACAACCGTATTACTAATTTAAGAACTGCAGCAATTCACTTAACAAATGGAGAAAACTTATAAAATCAGGCAAAACTCAACAAAATTCTCACTTAGCAACATAAATTTTGGGCTCAGTTATGGTTGTAACTTGAGGAATACCTGTATTGTACATTCTATACAAAAGTGTGAAGTCTCTTATATGGAAGAAGGTAAAGAAAATAAC
Source organism: Thamnophis sirtalis (assembly GCF_051295495.1). Classification (NCBI taxonomy): domain Eukaryota; kingdom Metazoa; phylum Chordata; class Lepidosauria; order Squamata; family Natricidae; genus Thamnophis; species Thamnophis sirtalis. The sequence continues at coordinate 37,824,938 of NW_028261392.1, forward strand.
AAGAGTACATAACAGTATACAGCAGCTAAGGAGAAGTAACAAACTAGCAGAAACTTGGAGAAAACATATGGATTAGTAGAATAGCTGCCACTATCAAAATCCGTGGCTACAAGCACAGTATATCTACCAGCCTTCCCATTGCCCTACCTCCCTTTAGTTACAATAAGGTAGTGCCCTTGGCTTTATGGACTCAGGGGTTCAGAGTAGCAGTAGGCAGACTTATGCCAGACATGAAACCAAGAACACGTGCTGTTGCAGCTGAAGGGAAGTAGAGAAAGTAAGTTGCTGGAGAAAATCAGCAAGTTAACTATCCATCACTCTAAAGCATAACTAACTAGTTTACAGCTTTCTAAGTCTTTTTCTCGGCCACCAATAATGCAAAATCTTTTGAGGTTGAGGTGGTGAGCGAGCACACAGGCATGTACAACAAGGGGGGGGGGAGAAAAGTGAGGTGCAGCAGGCAAAAAACCCTGATCAAAATTGGAACATTTAAAATGTTTTAGGTTTCAGTTCAGCTGAAGCATACAGAAATAAATAGTCTGGCAGAATCTGAAAACACTATGTGTTCATTCAAGTTTCTTTTCTTTTTTTAAAAAAAGGAGTTCATTTTGGACATTCTTGTTTTACAATGTCAATTGACTATCTATCCCTACTCACTTTCATTTTTAACCAACAAGTCCATAATTTAAATATTTAAAATGTTTCAAAACTAAAATAACTTTTTGACTCTATTACCCTAGTGCAGGGGTGTCCAAACTTTTTGCAAGGAGAGCCAGATTCGGTGAGGTGAAAATGTGTGGGGCCGACCATTCAACCTGACATTCTTTGAACCATTCACATTAAATGCAAATGAACTATTTTATGAAAGACTAAACAAATAACTCAAGTGGGGAAAAGAGGCTGCGGGCCGCTCGAAATTTGAAAACAGACCGCAATTGGCCCCTGGGCCAGACTTTGGACATGCCTGCCCTAGTATCAATCTGGAAGACTGTACAATTCCTCCATATAGTTCAAATCTGTCATAGAGAGCAAGCTATTACAGTATTTGATAGACTTATTAAATCTACTTTCTTAGGAACATTGCATTTAATACAATTCAACTTTTAATATATGACTATGACAAAGAAATTTTTTTATTATTTTTCCTGAGCAAATTAGATTGTTTTCAATAGAAAAGGCTATTTTCAATCTCAAGGGTTTTTTAATTGCCAAAAACATTGATTTCCAAAACAAAAGCTGTCATATTACATAATCATTAAATATAAGCATTAGGAGTTCTTACCTGTAAGTCTGTCTTCAGCCATTTGGAATCAAATCTAATCTGAGCAGCCAAACAAAAGGATTCAGAAGACATTTTCTCTTTTCCAGCTAACTGTTTTGCCTGGCTTGGCAACCTATCAATATATATGTACATATGTTTTACTAAGAGTGACAGAATAATCTACTCAAGTGTATTTGCACACATTTTCTCCCCAGATGATGTCATGGTTTCTTAACAACCACTCAATACAGCAAGTTGCAGCAGTCCAGTACAGTATACTGTAAGCAGGGAAATAAGATCATTAGTACTCTTGTTGACAAGAGGTCTGTTTATATCACACAAGATACTCCCAAAGCTTGAGTGAAAAACATCCCCTTCTATTGCACCATACTATATTTTCAGAAGCTTCTGCTGCTGCTCTCATTCAGGCTTGTAATTGGTGCATGAAATAAATAATTAAGAATTATGCAAACCAACAAAACAAACCCATTTATCCCTGTTCATCCTGAAAAAATGAGGCCTGGAAGAATTAAAACCACTTTCACTAGAACTCCACCAATCTTCAGTATTTATTCTCCAGTCCCATCATCTAATCTAATTCACTTTAATGAAAGGCTGCACTTATTATTATCATGCACAGGTGTGTGTGTGTGTGAGTGTGTGTTTTTTTTTGGGGGGGGGGGTTGCTATCTATTTTAAGCTGCAAATCTTTTTGCTAACCAAAGCACACACGTGTTGTGGGGGAAGAGAAAGTGCCATCTTGGACAGCAACCTCCAAAGCTGCAAAATAATAGTTGACAGTGTTTACATTTTTGGAGAACCCTTTTCACTTGTCCTGTAATTATTTTGTTACAGGAGAACTATGGGGTGGGGAAAGACAGACCACACCAAACTCTGGAAATATTCCGCAAATTAACAGAGACACTAGCCTTCAATATTCAAATAAAAAAATTCTCCTGAATCTCCCATTTAAAAAAAAAATATTTAAACCAAAAAGGCTCCTTAGGACGAAAGTCACGTTCATGCCTTTCCTCTGCCTCCCGTTCGCTCTTTCACAAGGGATGAGCTCCTGGCCTGCATTGGGTATTTTCCAAAGGTGTTGCTGCTCCTGACATCCAAGGACGCCCCTCCGCCATACGCCTCCCTCCCCGAACAGATGCACCAGCCTCCGCTTCCCTTGGCAATCAATGCAGAGGGAGGCCCGGCTGCAAGGGGGTGGGGAAGGCGAGGCCTTTGGCCACCCGAATCCCCCTCCCCAAATCGCGGGATTGCTCCCGCACTCACTCAGCTACCCAGCCGGCCTCCGCCGGGCCTCCTGTTCGCGGAAGGGACGGCTAAGCCCGCAGCGTCCGTCGCCGGTCCGACCGGCCCGTCTACCTCCCACCCCGCCAGCAGCCAATTCCCACCCACCCACCTACCTACCTTGGCCGAACCGGATAGAGGAGTAAGGTTCGCTTCTCCTAAGGGCCAATCAGGAAACAGTACAGCGATCCGATCCCACCAATCTCCTTGGAGGAGGCGGGACACTCCGTCTTCCTTAGAGGATCATAGAGAGGGTTCGGCGCAGATGCCTCTGTTTTCCGTGGAGCTCCGGTTGTGTTGTGCATGTAAAGGGCGCTGCGGAAGGAACTGAGGGAGGCTGGAAGGGAGAGATGGACTAAGTCCAAATTGGCCTAGCTTTTGCTTATTTCCTTCCGTCCATCGATTCATCCATTATCAAGCCACCCCGCTGCAAGAGACCCTCTGAACGGTCACTTTGTATTGTGTTTTATACTGGAGTAGTAATGCCGCTTAAGGCAGATCCTCAGAATGCACTTTATACGGATCTCCTTTCTTGCAGAAGCATGCATTTTGACTCAGAAAGTGCAATATTAATGTTGCATGTTAAGTTCTGTGGTTTGTATAATTCCGAAATAACAAAACCCAGGGATCAATACAGAATCTTACCTGGGGATCATTTTTTTCACTCACATAAACTTGGAATAGGATACTGTCAAGTTGGCAACTGTGTTTCGAATGTATTGAATGTTGATATTAATATTGAGTGATCAATCATGAAAGTTCCCACTTTTCAAGAAGTTTCTACTGTTTCTATATTTTGTTTTGCTGTTATTATTTGACAATTGCAATGGACATAACACTCAATTAAGAAAAATTGGTAATGTTAATAATACGGATTTATTTTAATCTTGCATACTTCTTTCCATCATTGTTTATCTCCCACATGTCAGGCTGCCTTCCAGTCACTCTCACTGCCCAATTATCACCCAAATACACATTGAACTGTAGAGTCTGCGTAAACAAACTGCACTTTTTCATCTAGACCAGTGGTAGTCAACCTTTTTCTATTTACTGCCCACTAATGGATCTTTCTTGATGGAAAACTTTCCTTACCGCCCACCAGTTTTTGCGCAAGTGCGGAACATGAGCATATTTCTTTTTTTCAGACATGGGTTCTAAATTTGTTTCACAATTTAACAACTCCTTTTACTCTTACATTTTGATCTGCACGCCACACAGTGCTTTTTCCCTCCTCTTTTCCCTTTTATTACAAACATCAAAAACAATGCTGTATTAGGTGCCAATTTTTATTAAGTGTCACCATCAAAACAAAATTCCTTTTCCTGCCTTCTTCTTTACCTTTCTTATAGTATTTCACTATATCAAGGATCTCTTTTTCCTTTTTTATTTTCTCCTTCTTCTTCCCTTACTTCTTTCTTTCTTTTATTTTATAAGATAACAAAACTTAATTTATGAGCCAGACTAAACACTGCTTACTCTCCTCCTTTATTATATCCCCTTTTCTCTATTTTTCTTCCTATTTTTGTTAATTTTTTATCTTTTCCTTTTTATCTCCTTTTTTACCTTCCTTAGGGCAATGTACAAAAGTAAGGCTGAGCTAGTTAGCCCACTTATTATTATTAGCCAACAACAATTCTCTCCTGCCTATAACTTTTCTTTCTCCTATTTTGCAACTGCTCTGCTCCGCTTTATTTTATAAGATAACAAAACTTATCTGCCTATCCCTGCTATCAGTTTCCACTCCTCCCCTTCCTCTTCCCACGTGTTTGCTTGTTTGCGTGCACGTGCATGTTGGTTTATTGATGTGTGCGCTCGCACTTCCCACTCGCCTCGTGCTTGCCCACTTGCCTCCTCAAAAAGAGGTTTTAACCTCCAAAGTCCCTACCGCCCACCTGGAATCCCAAAACGCCCACTAGTGGGCGGTAGGGACCAGGTTGACGACCCATGATCTAGACCAGTGATGGCGAACCTATGACACGCGTGTCAGTGCTGACACGCGTAGCCATTTGGGGTGACACGCACAGGATTTCATGCGATTCATCCTCGGCTCCTGCACGGCCGCCGAGGATGAAAGAATCTGTGCTGGAGGAACGGGGGGGGCGGGACGTGTGATCTCCCCCGCCCACACTCACTGTATCGCCGCCGCCCCTTTCTGAGCGCAGGGGCTGCTGGTAAGGCGTGCGTGCTGTGCGCACACACGTCATCAGCGCGGCGAGGGAGGACCCGCAGGAGAGGAGCGCGGGAACAGTGCGCGCCTCTCTCCAGTCAGGCCGGCACAGAGAGTCTACTCCTGGGACTGTCGGTTACGACCGCACCACAGCAGGGAACTGTCCCCGCTATGAATATTCATATTCTTCGCCCTCGCGTCACTAGGAATATTCATAGCAGGGGCGGGCTGGAGCGGCATGTTGATGAGGACGTGGAGCTGGAAGCAGCCGACTCCACAGCCCTGGTTCACGGCACCCCAAACAAGTTCAATAATATCAAGGGCAACATACGAAATCGACTGATGAACAAAGAAGTTACTAAGCAGGTATGTTAAATAATTTGTTTTTGGTTTATTAAATACAATTATATATTGCAATTATACATTTTTGTAGTTTAAACTATAAATTGCGCAAAATTATGTTTTTGTCGAAGTGACACACAACGCGAGTTATGCTCGATTTTTTGCCGATTTTTGACACACCACGCCAAAAAGGTTGCCCATCACTGATCTAGACTGTCAGCTGAATATTTTAGAAATGAAGTATTTTTGACAACTTTTTCTACTCTTGAAATATTGTACTCTGAAATACTGTCTGCTAAAATGTTTTCTCCAATAACTACTCAGAAGTTTTATATGTATGACTTCAATCAGCTGTGGAATCTTAATGCATGTAAGAGTCCATTATTATGTTCCCCTCACCCCTAACTTCTATTAATCTCAAAACAATTACCAGTCTTACATATTTAAGTAATCAGATTTCTCTCCCTACCCTCATCAGAATAATATTTATTTTTCATAACATATTTGAGATTTCCTTGAAACATTATCCTCTGGTGAAACTTTGGTCCAGTTGCCATGATTTAGGCTTTTCAAATACTTTTGGCATGGATAATTGAACCTTCATTTACACAACTCTGGTGATGTATTTTTAACATTTCTCATTAGTAAATATTATCCCCTAATTAAGATATTCAAAAGTATGCTAAAAGAGTAGTTATTGTTTGTTACACATACTGTATATGCCACCTTTCCTCCAGCAGTTTAAAGGTGACTTATAGTGAAAGCATCCTTCTCTTCCCTCACAGCTACCCTGTTTTAGTGGATCGGCAGAAGGACGAGGCAGGAGCCAGGACTCAAGAACGCAGAAGAGTTTATTAACAGGTCAGAACTATTTACAGGCGATTCAGCACCTTCCCTGCTTGACAGCTATTTATATGGAGCTGTCAAGCAGGGAAAGCCAATAAACGCGCCCCTAGCGGCCCGCACTTAGCCAAGCCGTGCCTTAGCCAATCAGGGCGCGGCTTGGCTAGTTGCCAAGGACTTTCTGAGTCCTCAACACCCCTTCCCCCCCAGATAGAGCACATGTGCAGAGTTGGAGCATGTGTATTCGGCCAAGTAGGCAGGGTGGCACCAGACCCGCCCAGAACGTCTCAGTTCTACAGGAGTCGTCGGAGGGGTGAGTCGTGCTCATGGTAGCTCCTCCCCAAAGGGAGTGGAGCTTCGAGTGACGCCATCTTGGACCAGCCCAGAAGGCGGGCGCAACACTGCAGGTAGGCTCGGCCAAGGAGGCGCGACTTCAAGGGTGGAGTCAAAGTGCCGGTAGGCGGCGGCTGATTGACCAAGGCTTTGGAAACCAGAGGGAGGAAGCGGAACAGATTGAGATGGGGGTGGAGATGACGGCCAGCATGTGGCGTCCAGGCAGGTGAGGCCTGACTGCGGGAAGGCCTGAATGTTTGAATCCAAGAACGCGAACTCAGCTTGAGGAACAGGATGGGCAGGTGGAACACCTGCAACGTCTGGAGAGGAGAGGCCTGCCTGGGGAAAGGCCTCGAACTGGAATTCGTTGACCGGCTGGAGGGCAGTGGTGCCCAGGACCCCTGGATCAGTGGGAGCACAGGTCTCGGGTGGGAGATGCCTCCTAAACTGATCCACGTGGCGCCTCCACTCGGATCCATCGGCCAGTCTGACCCTATAAGAACAGGGACTGGTTACGGACAGAATAGAGGTGGCCACCCACTTAGCGTCCCCCGAGAAGGAGCGGGCCCAAACCAAATCCCCCACCCGAAAAGAGCAGGGGGGAGCCCCCAGGTTGCATGGCTGCTCCCCTGAATAGAGCGGATGAAGCTTTACCAGCAGGGTTCACAGGCGCCAACCCATCAGCAGCTCCGTGGGCCTTTTGTTGGTCGTTGGGCAGGGAGTGGAGTGTTGTCTTAGTAAGAAAGATTATCTGGATTCCTTTCAGTCTGGTTTCAGGCCTGGTTACAGCACGGAAACTGCTTTGGTCGTGCTGGTCGATGATCTCTGGCGAGCCAGGGATAGGGGTCATTCCTCTATCCTAGTGCTCCTTGACCTCTCAGCGGCCTTCGATACCATCGACCATGGCATCCTTCTGCGACGGTTGCGGGAGGTGGGAGTGGGAGGCACTGTTCTTCGGTGGTTTTCCTCCTACTTCACGGACAGGTCACAGTCGGTGTTGGTCGGAGGGCAGAGATCGATCCCTAGGCCCCTCAATTATGGGATGCCGCAGGGTTCGGTCCTGTCCCCCCTCCTATTTAACATCTACATGAAGCCGCTGGATGAGATCATACGCCGGCACGGGATTAAATGTCATCAATATGCGGATGGTACATAATTATATCTGTCCGCCCTGTGCCAACTCAGTGAAGCGGTAGAAGTGATGTGCCAGTGCCTGGAGGCTGTCAGGGTCTGGATGGGAACGAATAAGCTTGCACACAATTCCGACAAGACTGAGTGGCTATTGATGCTCCCTCCCAAGGATGGTCCAGTTATTCCATCTCTTAGCCTGGGGAGTGAAATTATACACCCCTCAGAGAGGGCTCGCAATTTGGGAGTCCTCCTGGATCCGCAGCTGACGCTAGAACATCATTTGTCGGCTGTGACCAGGGGGGCCTTTGCCCAGGTTCACCTGGTGCACCAATTGCAACCCTATCTGGACTGGGAGGCCCTTCGGATAGTCACTCACACCCTCGTCACCTCAAGACTGGATTACTGTAACGCGCTCTACATGGGGCTGCCCCTGAAGAGTGTTCGAAGACTTCAGCTAATCCAGAATGCAGCCGTGCGAGCGATTGTGGGTACACCTAGGTACACCCACATTACACCTATCCTCTGCGAGCTGCACTGACTTCCCATTGGTCTCCGAACACGCTTCAAGGTGCTAGTCGTTACTTTTAAAGCCCTACATGGTATCGGACCTGGCTACCTGAGAAACCGTCTCCTGCCAATCACCTCCCAGAGACCTATTAGATCGCACAGACTAGGCCTCCTCCGGATTCCAATGTCGACTGGCGACCCCCCGGGGGAGGGCCTTCTCTGTAGCTGCTCTGGCCCTATGGAACGATCTCCCCGTTGAGATCCGGACCCTTACTACCCTTCCGGCCTTCCGCAAAGCGACCAAGACCTGGCTGCACTGTTCCCTCTAAGGTGCGCGTGTGCGCGGCCGCGCACATGGAAAGAAATCCCCGCGCAGAAGTTTCTAACTGCCGCGCAGAGATTTCTACCAAAGCAAACGTGGGGAAGTCCTTTGCAGGCGGCTAGAACTGGCCTCCCACAAAGGACCTCCCCAGTCTTGTTTTGATGAGCCGCCAGTCCTCTTGCTTCTTCTCCTTCATCAGCAAAGCTCCCGCTGGCTTCCCGGCCCATGGCAGTGGTGCCTCTCCCTCCACGCGGAGCACCTGAGCTGGCTCCCGCGTTATCCCTCCCCCTTCCTCCTCTGCCGTGCTTTTGAGGCCGCGGGAGCTAGTAGGAAAGCGGCGGAGGTGGAGGCGACGGCAGGGGTAACCCAGAGCCCAGCTGACTCCACCTCAGCTGGGCTCTGGGTTACCCCTGCCGCCGCCTCCACCTCCGCCGCTTTCCTACTAGCTCCCGCGGCCTCAAAAGCACGGCAGAGGAGGAAGGGGGAGGGATAACGCGGGAGCCAGCTCAGGTGCTCCGCGTGGAGGGAGAGGCACCACTGCCATGGGCGGAGGCGCCAGCGGGAGCTTTGCTGGTGAAAGAGAAAAAGCAAGAGGACTGGCGGCTTTGAAATGCAACCCCCTGGTCCCGCCGGCCGTGGATTTGATTCGGCGTAAGTGGGGGCCGAACACATGCTGAGCCGACTTTACGCAGTGAGGCGGAGTAATTAACCCCCCCACAAAGAACGTGTGTGTGTGTGAGGGAGGGAGGGAGAGAGAGAGAGAGAGAGAGAGAGAGAGAGATAATTGGATCAAAATTGGTGGCCAAAGGAGTGGAGGGAGGGAGGGAGGGAGGGAAGGAAGGGAGGGAGGGAGGAAGGAAGCCCTGCCCCCTGTGAAAAAAACTGAAGATGGAGCAGTGAATGAATAAACCATAAAAGCAACAAACAGTTAATGCGTAAGTAAGCTGAGGAGCAAGTTCTCAACTAAGGAAGCAATATAAGAAAGAAATATAAAAAGCTCAATATGCCAAAACACTTATTTTAGTCTTCATTTAATTACTTGTATTGTAGTCTGATGTAACGTCTTTTTAAAGTTAACGTTAGTTAAAAAATATAGGGTACAAAACTTAAATAATAAAAAAATTGTACATTCATTTTGAAAAATAAATGCAATACTTGATTAATTTCATATCTTTATTTAAAATAGTTTTGGCATGGCATATGATTTTATTGACTCAGTTGGAAATGATGTGGATGTTGTATCTGATTCTGAGGTATATATATTCTTAAGTAACATAACATATAGCATATTGTCCAAACTTGCTAGACTATTTAATTGATCTTACTACTTTAAAGGGGGAGAGTTTCATGATAAATTATTTTATTACATTTATGTTGCATTTATATATTATATTTATTACATCTATATTCCACATTATATATTTGTATTGTTATTTTAGTGTATATTGTCAATTTCGATAGATATTATATTGATATATCAATACTGATTTTAATCATACTAAATAACAATTACTGCTATTATTTATCAGCATTACATATTTACAGTTTTTAATATCGAGTTAGTCGTATTTTAGAATAATAGCGTTATCTTTTAATAGGATAATTGGCAAAATCTAATTCACGTGTGATGGGTTGCATTCCAAAGGAATGTGAGAGGACAGGTTGCCTGCAAAATGCCAGGACCCAGGCCAGGACCCTGTTGGTGCCATGTCTCTCTCTAGCCAGTCTAACAATCTAAAAGCTGAGCAGAGAGCCTTTTTTTTTTTCAGGATGAGCGGAAAAGTATAGTCTTTGAGTGGCACTTTTCATGCCTGGCATTCATCAGGCTGAAACCTCGCTAGCAATCAGCGCTTGACGCTTGGTATGTTGCGCAAATGTCCAGCAGACGTGACAGCAGTTCAAACTGTGGCTCTCTTAGGTGCTCAGGCATGAAACTGTGCCGCTCAAACACTATACTTTTCCGCTCACACTGAAAAAAAATTAGAGGGAACATTGCCTGGCTGTTCTGGCAGGCGTGGGGCTGTTGAATTATCCAGCCCCATCCTAAGCTATGAATGTTGCTGAATTTTTTTAATTGTTGTTTTTTATTTCTTGTATTCCCCTTCCCTTCTTATTTGTAAGCCGGCCTGAGTCTTCCGAGAGTGGGCGGCATACAAGCTAAATAAATTCAATTCAATTCAATTCAAGTAAGCCACCACCCTCGCCGGCCAATCGCCCCATTCCATCCAGCCAAGGGCCTCCTTGGCCGAGCGGACAGCGCGTTCTGCCCAGCCATCGCAGGCCGGATGATAGGGGGCGGTGGGTACGTGCCGGATGCCTTGCAAGGCCAGGAATTCCTGGAATGCAGCAGACGTGAACTGGGGCCCGTTGTCGGACACCACAACGTCCGGAAAGCCGTGGGTCACAAACAACCTGCGCAGGGCCCTGATAGTACTCTCAGCCATGGTGGAGTCCATGAGGACCAGCTCCACCCAGCGAGAGTACACGTCCACTACAATCAGGAACACCTGGCCATGGAAAGGCCCGGCAAAATCGACGTACAAGTGGGACCACGGGCCTCTCGCAGCCTCCCACTCATGAGCAGGCACCGCTGGGGAGGGGGGCTGGCTGGGAAAGCTGACAAGGGGAACAGCGGCCCACCCAGGCCACGATCTCAGCATCCAGCAGGGGCCACCAGACATAGCTGCCAATGCCTTCATGCGCGCTATGCCTGGGTGATCCCTATGGAGCTGAGAGAGGACCTGAGGCCGCAGCGAAGGGGGAATAACCACCCTGTCCCCCCAAATAAGGCAACCGCTATGGATGGCCAATTCCATTTGGCGGACCTTATAAGGCCGGAAGGCATCGGGCACCTTCCCAAGAGGCCAACCCCGGAGAACCCAGGAGCACACCTGGGACAAGACAGGGTCGGCCAGAGTGTGAGCCGCCACATCTGAGGCAGCGAGAGGGAGATCCAGAGAAGCAATGGAGAGGACAGAGAGAGATGGCACCAGGGAGAGGTCAGTGTTAGGAAGGGGGCAGCGGCTAAGGGCATCAGCGTGCCCCAGCTGCTTGCCAGGACGGTACTGCAGCGGGTAGGAGTACGCCGCCAGGAACTCCGTCCAACAGATCATCCTGGGAGAAAGGATGGGGGGGTTGGCTTGTCGCCGGCCAGAAGCCAAGGAGAGGCTTGTGGTCCATGACAAGAGTAAAGTGCCGACCATACAGGTAATCATGGAATTTCTTAATCCCGGACACTGCAGCCAGAGCCTCCTTGTCGATCTGGCTGTAGTTGCGCTCCGTAGAGGAGAGTGTCCAGAAATAGAAAGCCACGGGGGCCTCCGAGCCATTCGGGAGGACATGGCTCAAGACCGTCCCCAGACTGTAGGGGGAGGTGTCACATGCCAGCAGCAGCGGCAGCTTGTCACTATACTGGACTAAGACAGCCGCTGACGTAAGCATGTCTTTGACAGCCGCAAACTCATGCACTTCACGGCTGCCCCAGCGCCAGGCCACGGATTGGTCGAGCAACCGATGCAGCAGCTCGACTAGTAACACCTTGTGTGGCACAAACGGCGCATAAAAATTCAGAAGCCCCAGGAATGCCTGCAGCTCCGCTTTGGAGGAGGGAGTGGGGGCATTCCTGATGGCAGCAACCTTGGAGGGAGTAGGGTGGATCCCTTGGGTGTCAATCATGAAGCCCAAGAACTCCACCCTCAGCACAGCAAAGGAACACTTGCTGCGCTTCAATTTTAAGCCCGCGCCCCTGAAATGGAGGAGGACCTTCCTGAGCACTTCGATGAGTTCTGAGCTCCTGTTAGCAGCAATAACAGGTAGTATGGAACCACACCGGGGAGCCCATGGAGCAAACGCTCCATGAGGCTCTGGAAGATCCCCGGGGCCACGGAGACGCCAAATTGGAGGCGGTGACAATGGAAAGCCCCACGAGGGGTGACGATGGTCTGGGCGGCCGCCGCATCGTCATCCACCAGGAGTTGCTGGTAGGCCTGCGCCATATCCAGTTTGGCAAAGGTGCAGCCCCACCCCAAGGAATGGAGCAGGTGCTGCACCACAGGGACTGGATAGGGGTTTGCCTGGAGGCCGAGGTTGATTGTTGACTTGTAGCTGGCGCAGATCCTGATGGACCCGTCAGCCTTGACAGGGATCACAATTGGGGTCTCCCATTGGGAGTGGTCGACGGGCTCCAGGACGCCCTGCACCAACAATTTATCCAACTCAGCATCAACCTTAAGCCTCAAGGCAAAGGGCACCCTGTGAGCCTTCAGCCTAATAGGTACAAACTGGGGGTCGAGGTTGAGGGAGATGGGGGTGCCCTTGTAAGTGCCCAGCTGGCCATCAAAGACGTCCGCGAATTCGGTGAGGACGTCCTCCAAAGTGGGGGTGGAGCCAACCACCCGATGAACTCCCTCAATACTTAACCCTAGGGGAGGGAACCAATCTAAACATAACAGGGCAGGCAAGGCATTTTGCACAGTTAATACAGGTAGAGGGCCATGGAAATTGCCATAGTCAACCCAGATAGGGAAACAGCCCAGGGTGGGAATGAGAGTCCCTGGTAGTCTCTTAGGGAGGTGTCAGCCGGCATCAGCTGGTCGTGGCTGATTTGAGGGCACAACTGGGCGAAGGCCGACCAGGAGAGCAGGGAGCGGGAGGAGCCAGAGTCCACTTCCATCCTGCAGGGCTGACCTTCCAGGCAAAGGGCTGCGGAGATCTTCTTCATCCCTGCAGAGGTCTGGCTGACAGTCTCCCCAAGGTCTTCGGGCAGGGTCACCGTGTAGCAGTCTTCAACCCGCCACTGTGGCCGACGATCCAGTTGGTGGCGCGGTTGAGGCTGCGAAGCAGCAGGAAGCTGCAGGAAGGAGGGAGCTGGTAGCAAGGCACGACAGACCTGCGCTAGGTGCCCTTTCTTGCCGCAACCGCGGCACACGGAGGCCTTAAGGGGGCAAGTGGAGCAGCTATGCTTGCCCCCGCAGCCCACACATGTAAAAGCGGCCAGACCGGCAGGCTGACTTGGGAGGCACCTAGGCTGAGCTCTGAGCAGGGCAACTTGATCGTAGTCGGGCTCGTCAAGTGGCACTAGCTCGTCCACGAGGCAGGAGGAGGAGGAAGAGGAGGCGGTTGAACCCTCTGCATATCAGCCGTGGACTGTTCCGAGAGCTCAGTGGCTCTGGCTTCGTCCACGGCTTGCTGCAGGGTGACCTCTGGGCGCGCCAACAGACGGCGCCTGAGGCGAGGGTCCTTAATGCCACAGACAAACTGCTCCACCAGGTTATCGTCCAGGTCCCCAAATTTGCACTGGATCACCACTACGCGCAATGACTGCAGGAATTGACTGACTCCGCCGATTTCTGCACGCATTGGTGAAAGGCATAGTGGCGGGCGATCCGCGAGGGAGCGTAGTGGTTCTTTAATTTGGCCATCAATGTCTCCCAGCTTAACTGGTAGACCAGCCAAGGAGAAGCCAGGGCCCTAGCAGAGCCAAACATGGCCAAACCGCAGCAGCTGAGGAAAAGCTGAGGAGGCAGGTTGTGATTTTTTAAGGCTATTAAGTAGCACTCAAAGCGCTCGAGGAACCTGGCCCATGACTCACCAGAGGTCCCAAACGGAACGAATGGTGGCAGAGCTGCCATCTCGAGTTCGTGAGGCGAAGCGAGAGGGAGAAAAGAAAGTCGACGGAAGCTTCGTGGACTGCACGGCCTCGTGGCTGACAGTCTTCTCGTTCATCCTAGGTCACCGATCAATGGAATCGCCATGATCCCATCCTCGTTGCCAATTTAGTGGATCGGCGGAAGGACGAGGCAGGAGCCAGGACTGAAGAACGCAGAAGAGTTTATTAACAGGTCAGAACTATTTACAGGCGATTCAGCACCTTCCCTGCTTAACAGCTATTTATATGAAGCTGTCAAGCAGGGAAAGCCAATAAGCGCGCCCCTAGCGGCCCGCGCTTAGCCAAGCCGCGCCTTAGCCAATCAGGGCATGGCCTGGCTAGTTGCTAGCCGCTAGGTCGTAAGTCAAGGACTTTCTGAGTCCTCAACACCTGTGAAGTAAAATAAACTGATTTAAACTTGTTAGAAAGCTTGTGTGATACATGAAACACATGCATTTTTATTTACTAATTTTAAAAATATGCATGCTGCTCTGCATTTTACCAGAATAAAATACAATATATAAATACTTAAGCATTCTACACATTTTTGTTCTTATGAACTTATAATTTATTTTTAAAAATAATATTGTTCTTAAAAGTAAACTTCATCCAGTTATCCTTAGTAGACTTAAATCTAGTTAGTGAGAATTAGTTATCTGTTTGTAGTACAGAATTTTACCAGGATGATGGATGAATGTAAATATACAGAAACTAGGGAGCTTTGTATCACCACCATTGGGCCTTACGTTGAATCACAAATATATGTTTATACCTTGAATCATATGTTGAAACATTTGGATCATCAATTTCTATTCCCTTACAGTGGGGAGTAAAGCATTCCCAATAGATGTCTATCTGAACACATCCAAAATAGAACAACATGTTGTCTTCCTGGGCAATTCAAACCATTCCTACTGTTAAAGTTGTTTCTATTATTCAGTTCTAAAATAATGAAAAACAAACACATAGCCTATAATATCCTTTCACATGTTTCAAAAGTGCTGTCATATTCTCTCTTGAGCATCTCCTAAGAGTAAACTTTTCTGAGAGGAGGATCCAACGTCGCGATGATACGGTCGTGCTGTCTTGATGCTCTGAGACCGCAGCCCATACTTTTGCCGCTGGGTGGTCCAATTGGACCTAAACCATCCCAAAGAGATGGTGAATAGGAAGAATACGTCTTGCTGACCTCTGGGACTTCACAAAGTCCCCGATCGATGCAAGAGAAGTTCTTCAAGCCTGCAACAAAAAATCCAGCCAATCCTCCAAAATGAAAGGATACGGAAAGGGAAAGTGTTTCCCAGCTGGTGAGGAACTTTTACGGTTTTAAAAAGAGACTGCGTATAAAAAACTTAAAATTAATTTAAATTGGAGAACAGAAGAATTAAGTGGCGGAATTAAATTTGGAATGGTTTTGGACATTGGTTATCTTACTTGTTAAATGCGATCTTCATGGATGGAATTTATGCAAGCCTTTTAAAATGAATGGATTACGTTTTCTTCTATTTTTTCTTTTATTATTCTCTCTAACTTATGGTCTAAAATTTTCTTCTCATTACTGTGGGTGTTCTTCTAACCCATTTAAAAATTGGACTCTTTTTTTAACTTGAAATACAAAAAAGACAAAAAAAGAAATAAGGAAATTTGCAACAATAACACTGCTACTCGAGGCTGGGAGGTTTGTGTATTGGAGTTTGTGTATTGGAAATGGAACACTTTTTTCTTCTTCGCTGATTGTTTTGGCTTGGCACTACAAGGTCTCACTGCTTGGTTATAGAGGGTGATAAGAAGGGAAGCACACAGATGTCCCTTTGAAGTATATCTTTAACCAGAGAAAAGTGAAAATGTTTTTGTGAATCTGTGTTTAATTTTATTAACCTTCCAAGCTAGAGCAGCTGTGTTTGTTAGCTGGAGAGAATGGCACAATTTCAAAAGCAAACAGAAATCTTAAGCTTGCAAAAGATATTTTCAGAAATACAGAAATTATCAAATACATATGAGAGGATAGAGAAGAAGCTGGAAGACCTAGAGCATATAACAGCAAAATATGATGAAGAAGTTGAGGATGTTAATCAAATGAAAACTGTGGTGGTTAAAACTCAAAAAATCAAAGTGGAAAATGAATATAAAGAGATTAAATTTGCTGATATTTATGGTGATTAGTTTGTCTCTGAAAATGGAAAGAGTGGAATACTGAAAGAGGAATTAAATGGAGAGGAAATCTATCCCAGAGGGCAAGATACAGAAGAAGAAAAAACCAAAGAATCTATGGATTTAAAGAGAGAAATTTTATTAGCAATAGCATTGATAACACTACTGACAATCAAAGATAAACTGACTAAGGAAACAGAAGGACATCAAGATTACATGAGAGCTCTTATAAGCAAGGAGTTGCTAAGAGGAGTCCATACAAAGGTGATCAAGGAGATGATTCGAGGACTGGCACACAAATGGCAGAAGATATGAGGTTTTTTTGCTATTGGAAAGATACAGGTTGATAGATGGAAAAATATAATTTAAAACTAGTTAAACTTAGTGAAAGTTATTGACAATAGATATAATTTAAATAAATAATTGATAATGTTACTAATGTATACAATATGTAGTGTTAAGATGAGTATAATTGGATATGAATATTGAATGGTACCCATGTAAGGAAGATTAGAAATCCCTTTGGATTATATATAAATGTTAATTAAAAAAAGAAACAAGTTAGATAAGTTTTGATTATTAGGGGGAAAATGTTATGATACAGGATATAATCAAATAAAGGAGGGATAATAATAACAAAGTATATATAGATATGGGTATAACATAAGGAAACTGGATGTAAACTTTAAACAGTGGTTTGGAAAGGAGGATTAGAAAACTTTGTTATTAAATATTATGGATGTTTAGCTAGAATAGGACATAAGGATTTAGTGTTAGTGGAGGATTTTAGAAATAGTAATTGAAAGGCCAGTATGTGGTTATGTATTAAATTTTGGTATATTTTATGATGTAGGATGCTTAAACAATTATAGTCAAATGAAAATGGAGATATGATGATAGTGACATGTATAAATATTTGAGTTAAAATGCTTGAGTTAATATGAATTATGTTTGTTGACTGTGGAAGAGATGCACGAAAGTCTTTTTGTAACCAACTGATACACTTTCTACAGCATGTAAAGAAGGATGTTGTGTTTGTTTTAAATAAAAAATAAAAAAATATTTTAAAAAAGAGTAAGCTTTTTCTGTTTTCACTTCACTTTGTCGTGCTACATCCTAGTTTATACTGCTTTCATCTTCCTTTTTGGCTATACCATCAGCAAATTCTTTCCTATGATGTAATTAATTAAATCCTGGACATTTAAACTATGTGCATCTTCTATCACTATCAATATTCAATCCTGCACAATATTTTCCTTTAAAAAAATAAAATGGGAAAACAACATGTAACAAATAAGGAAAAATAATGACTATTGCCATCCCATCTGGCCTAAAAACAAACACAAAAATTCTTCTTCCATCCAGTTGGATTGGACTAAGTGACACTAAATGTGTGCATGAGCTTTAAGAAAAAAACACAATAGATGGGCATCATTATACTAATAAAAGTAGGAGAACAGCAAGTACGCTAATTATGTTTAAATATGTTAGTTGATATATTTTCATATAGATTAATAAAGTATCATCTTAAGCTATGATTTAACATTTTAATGCATCTGGCTGGGTTCACACAGCATATTGAGTCAAATTTTTTTTAAAAATGGTTTAACTTGGCATCTGAACTCACTGCATGAACTTATAGAATATATGAGTTCATATAAATCTTGACCTATCTCTTTTTTCCAAGATCTATAGCAATAGCAATAGCAGTAGACTTATATACCGCTTCATAGGCCTTTCAGGCCTCTCTAAGCGGTTTACAGAGAGTCAGCATATTGCCCCCAACAATCTGGGTCCTCATTTTACCCACCTCGGAAGGATGGAAGGCTGAGTCAACCCTGAGCCGGTGAGATTTGAACCGCTGACCTGCTGATCTAGCAGTAGCCTGCAGTGCTGCATTTAACCACTGCGCCACCTTGGCTCTATCTAAGAGTAGTTAGATTCTAATTAGATGTTTCAGCCTAAAATATACTTTATTCATGCCCATTCCCAGTTTAAACACTAATTCAGCATACTTTTGCAATGTTACTTATACCAAAGTAATGTTAGACTAATATTACGTATATCACATTAAAATTGTTTGTCTGAGATTCTGTTTTTATTACCTTTTTTAACACATGGATTCAGGAACATTTGTGAGACAAATGTTGAGCTTAATTGTTTATTCCCATTGTTGCCTCCACATTTCCCTATACCCATTCAATTGAGAGAGAATTGGTAATATGAGAGGCTCAAAGACCAATTACAGAGAGGAGTTGAAAATGCCCACTGCATTCTTGAAGTGTCCCATGTAAGTCTAGAATCATTATTACAACAAACATGTTTCCAAGATCAAGTGCTTCCTTTTTTGGACCTTCTGAATAAGTCTGGGTTAAAATAGGGTTATATCATATCTCTCAATGTGAAACTTGCAGTCTGCTTTTAACTTAAGGTATTAATATTTAATTCATCTAAAAATCACCCACATTTTCCTGAAAGTACAGTTCCTAGAATAGATAATGTTTATAGCTTCACAAGCTATTTTAATTAGCTGTATAATGGTGCTTAGAACCAACATTATTGGAAGTACTAGAAATAAGCATTCTAATTATAGAATGAGAGCCAGCTAATCTTGCTTCCTTTGAGCAGTTGATACAGATAATTATATCACATGTGAAGCTAACACAAAAACAATTTTTATAGGAACAAAGCAGAAATATTCACTGAAGGACTGGTCGCCATTGTTCTTCAGTTCAGAAGCACTGTGGTTTTGCATTCAAAGTACATAAAAGGAAAAGGTATAGAAATACTTTCCAAATGTGTAAGAGTCACACAAATCTCTCCTTCTAATAGGCATGAGACTGCAGTTCCAATCTTTTCATGCTTATGAATCAAGGTAGGAATTGCTTTCATTTCTCTCTCTTGTACAGCTGAAAGCAGAGCTCTTTTAGGCTTCCTGCCCATTCTTATGTTCAGCTTTTGTGACCAATCTGTTCTCAGCAAGTGTAATTATCTTAATACAATGAACAGCACTAAGAACTACAACAGAAGTAAATATGAAATCATTTTTACTGAATAATTTCTATAGACATATATAGTCTTATATATCAATCTTTACATATCTATCTTGTTATTTCCTGTCAGAGTGAGCAACATTAGGCACAGCACAGAAAAGAAGCAGTAAGACAAGGTCATGTAAGGAAATGCAGCTAAAATGAATACAGGTAGTCCAAGAATTATGACCATAATTGAGCCCCAAATTCTGTTGCTAAGTTAGACAATTGCTAAGCACGTTTTGGGCCATTTTACGACCTTTCTTGCTACAGTTATTAAGTGAGTTACATGGTTGTTAAGTGAATCAAACTTCCCCATTGACTGTGCTTGTAAGAAGGTCACAAAAGGGGATCACATGACCCCAGGACACTGCAACCATCATCAATTTGAACCAGTTTCCAAGCAGCCAAACTTTGATCACATGACCATTGAGATGCTGGTTGTAAGTGCGAAAATGGTCATAAGTCACTTTGTTCAGTGCCATTGTAACTTCGAACAGTCACTAAATGATCTTCACTATAACTTTCCATACTTTTTACCTTACTTACAAACCATTGCCTTTTATAGATATTTTGGAAATTTATTTTGTCTTATCATTATACAGTACAGTCAAAGGGACACCATACATCTTTACCTTACTCCATGCGCAACATTGAACCATTCCATGTTGAAGTATTTAAGAGGCATTGTCAGCCTCTGCTTTGCTGTTGCTTCGGCTGCCATGAAACGGGGAGGGAGGGCATGGTATTTGGGAGGGGATACTCATTGTGCTGGAGGAAGGTTCTGGAGTTCAGCTGCCTGTCGGACTACGCGTGCGTAGGAGATTCCCGCCAGGACTAACGGCACCGACATTCCATCTTCGTGATGCCTTTTGAAGTTATCTCACACCTGACACTTGAGAGAATTATGATTGGACTGTAACTGTGATGCCAAGGGGTGGGGAATGGGCTATTCTATATATCAATCACTTTCGCGCCTAAATAATCAGACTTCGCTTCGCTATGCCTTTAATCATTTATAATTAGTAAAAGTACACTTGATTTCTACACATGGAGTCTCGTGGTCTTCTTTCCTAATTATCTAATGGAGAGGTTCTGACAGGCATTTCGTTTATTCTTACGCATGTTTTACTTCCATCATACAAAGCCTTGCTCACATTCAGCAACCAATTTTCCCTCCACATTGCATAAAAGTTTTTATCAGTGAAGGCTATTTACTTTATCATGTTTTTTTCTGACCTAACAAACATGCAGTAACCTTTTCCCCAGATTCTTAACAATGCATTTAAAAATATCATTATATAATTGTCAATTTTAAAACAAGCCTGAAAACAGCTCTGTGACACAAACAGTTGTGATACAATGATATGGGAAATAAATCAGATATTTAATAGTGATTGCAAATACTTGGAGCACAGTGGCTCAGTGGTTAAAGATGCTGAGCTTGTCAACTGGAAAGCTAATAGCCTGAGTTCAAAACCAGAGCTTTGCACAATAGTGTGAGCTCCAATTACTTGCCCCAGCTCCTGTTCACCTAGCAGTTTGAAAGCATGCAAATGTGAGTAGATTAATAGGTACTACTTCAGTGGGAAGGTAAAAGTGTTCTGTGAGCCTTTGGCGTATAGCCATGCTGGCCACACCACCATGGAAATTGTCTTTGGACAAGCCTTGCTCCCTCGGCCAAGAAACAGAGATGAGCATTGTGCCCTAGAATTGGACACAACTGACAAGGAAACCTTTATTTTACTCCCAACAACAACACAAATGCATCAAACACAGGTTTTTTTCCAATAAAGGAGAATATTTGTATTCACAGTTTTATTCCTAATAATTTCAATGACTCTCCTATCCTGAGCTCTCTAATGCTTCAACCTGGATAAATTATCCTATTCTGATAGGTACATACAACAAGGGTGTTGTGTCCAAGGATGGGTGATTTGCTGCTACGGTGACTGAATGTCATTGCACATACCTGCAGATAAACCATGGCCAGATTATATGAAGTCATGCACCTCAGGTATGTTGGTCTTAACTGTAAATAACTGTAATGATCAATGGCTGCAAGGAATTAACTTGAACCCATCTGAAATATAATATAAATTACATGGCATTTTGATGCTTTCTCTACCTCAGAAGAGCTCAAAACAACATATATGGTTCTTTCCCCCTGACAGAGATACTATTTCATTTCCTTGCCAACCATATCGGGATGCAAATTTGTGCTTGATCCAAAATTAATCCTTGAGCTTCATTTGTTCTGCACCTCATTCTCCTCAATCTTAATTTGTCATGCTCAAATCACCATATCAGGCTAGCTAATCAGATTTGGTGCACCAGGCAGAAATCAATCTTGTGCTTCCAGCTCTGTTGCTCGAATTACTTGTTCATTTAAAAAAAATCAGAATTGTGAGTGTTAAGCACACAAGTCAGAGACAATAGATGGGACTGAAATGCTGACTGGAAATGGGATCAGAGCCAAGTGCAAAGATAGTCTGTTTCAAAAAACTCAACTAACAGAAAGAGAATCACATGAGCTGCATTCAATCTCCAAGTCAATAAAGAGAGCATTGTTAACTTCATCTGTTAATTCAGGGTTAGAGTTTTCCTTTAAAAACATTGCATAATATTTTGATATTGGACTGAAATAAAATTTAAAGTATGTCAATACATTCTTAATAGGATATGCAGGGGCCTTCTCAATAGGAGGCAATAAACCAGGACGTTTTTCTATTAACCATAATTTTTCATTTCATCTAAACTAAGATACTACACTCCAGTAAAATAATTACACTACAAAAACTCCAAACTTAAACCATATTTTGAAGTAACTGTGCAATTGCAGATTTTGCCAAACTGGGAACTATACTTCTATTTAAAATTTTAAATGAAAAGAAAACTTGCATATGAGCAAATGGCTAACATGCATATTATTGATGATCTGCACAGCAGATAATTTGAAATTGCATTGTATATGAATGATTCCAGATCTCTCAACCAGCTCCATCAAGGTGTAGAGTAACATGCACCATTTTTAGAGAAACAACATACAGGTGAAACTCAAAAAATTAGAATATCGTGCAAAAGTTCATTTATTTCAGTAATGCAACTTAAAAGGTGAAACTAATATATGAGATAGTCTCATTAATACAAAGCCGTGATTTGTCATAATTGTGATGATTATGGCTTACAACTCATGAAAACCCCAAATCCACAATCTCAGAAAATTAGAATATTGTGAAAAGGTGCAATATTCTAGGCTCAAAGTGCCCCACTCTAATCAGCTAATTAAGCCTTAACACCTGCAAAGGGTTCCTGAGCCTTTAAACGGTCTCTCAGTCTGATTCAGTAGGAATCACAATCATGGGCAAGACTACTGACCTGCAGAAAACCATCATTGACACTCTCCATAAGGAGGGAAAGTCTCCAAAGGTAATTGCAAAAGAAGTTGGATGTTCCCAAAGTGCTGTATCAAAACATATTAATAGAAAGTTATGTGGAAGGGAAAAGTGTGGAAGAAAAAGGTGCACAAGCAGCAGGGATGACCACAGCCTGGAGAGGATTGTCAGGAAAAGGCCATTCAAAAGTGTTGGGGACTTTCACAAGGAGTGGAGTGAGGCTGGAGTCAGTGCATCAAGAGTCACCACACAGACGGATCCTGGACATGGGCTTCAAATGTCGTATTCCTCTTGTCAAGCCGCTCCTGAACAACAAACAACATCAGAAGCGTCTTACCTGGGCTAAAGAAAAACAGACCTGGTCTGTTGCTCGGTGGTCCAAAGTCTTCTTTTCTGATGAGAGCAACTTTTGCATCTCATTTGGAAACCAAAGACCCAGAGTATGGAGGAAGAATGGAGAGGCACACACTGCAAGATGCTTGAAGTCCAGTGTGAAGTTTCTGCAGTCTGTGTTGATTTGGGGAGCCATGTCAACTGCTGGTGTTGGTCCACTGTGCTTCATTAAGTCCAGGATCAACACAGGCGTCTACCAGGAGATTTTGGAGCACTTCATGTTTCCTTCCACAGACAAACTTTATGGGGATGCTGACTTCATTTTCCAGCAGGACTTGGCACCTGCCCACACTGCCAAAAGCACCAAAACCTGGTTCAATGACCGTGAGATTACTGTGCTTGATTGGCCAACAAACTCGTCTGACCTGAACCCCATATAGAATCTATGGGGCATTGCCAATAGAAAGATGAGAGACATGAGACTGAACAATGCAGAAGAGCTGAAGGCCGCTATTGAAGCATCCTGGTCTTCCATAGCACCTCAGCAGTGCCACAGGCTGATAGCTTCCATGCCACACTGAATTGAGGCAGTAATTGCTGCAAAAGGGGCCCAAACCAAGTACTGAATACATATGCATGCTTATACTTTTCAGAAGTCTGATATTGTTCTATGTACAATCCTTGTTTTATTGATTGCATGTAATATTCTAATTTTCTGAGATTGTGGATTTGGGGTTTTCATGAGCTGTAAGCCATAATTATCACAATTATGGCACATCACAGCTTGAACTATCTTGCTTTGCATGTAATGAGTCTATCTCATATATTAGTTTCACCTTTTAAGTTGCATTACTGAAATAAATGAACTTTTGCACGATATTCTAATTTTTCGAGTTTCACCTGTAATAAGAAATAACATGTGACAGTAGTTCTATGACTTAGAAACTTTCATCTAACGTTCCATAAACTATTTCTAAGAAATGGTCTAGGACTGAACTGTAGGTTAGATCATACAGATATAATTTCTTCTTAAAAAATGGTGCAGTTGTCCATCAGGAGCTGCTTAGCATGGAAAGACATAATGGCTCACTGTGGTACAATCTGCCTCTTTTGTCTATGTTCCCATTTTACTACAATGTGCTCTAGCTATAAACAAGCTATAAACAAACAAAGATGAAAGGGCAGCATGATAAGCATTTTGTTCATTGTTGCACAGGTGTAGTTATCATTTACGGGGAGGGGTTTTATGTATCTCTATTGCCATCTTATATTTCCATGGATTTGTGCAGTCCAGATACATGCATAATTCCTTATAAAAGAAAAGGGTTGTTTGGGTTGTGGTTTTTTTTTTTTTTTTTTTTGCTTAGTGTGATCAATCAATCCAACTATTTACTATCTAAATAATGATTTTATGGCTTCTTGTTTTATGCTTAATCCAGCTAATGATAGTTTATTTGAAATATCACACCTTTGTGCAACAGATGAATCAAGCACAGGGTAGGCAATTAATTTTCCCAAGGAGCCACATTAGAAACTGGGATTGTTGTGGAGGACTGAACCAATAGGGCTGTGAAGGTGCATAGGCATGTTTGTATGCATATAGATAAATTGGGGGGGGGGGGAACTAGTCGTATTCAAAATAAAACAATCCATGCAGGCCGGACAGGGACAGCCAAAGGGCAGGATGTAAACTAGGGGGCATAAAACATCATGGTCTGATCTAGCAAATGAATGCTATAACTTCTTAAAGGCTAATACATATAACACAAGACTGTTTCATATAGTGGTTAAGGTTAGAAACTGAGAGGTCATGAGTTTTAGTCCTAACTTAAACAAAAAGCAGCTGTGATGGCTTTGGACCAGTCACTTTTTAAGAAGGAAGCAGCAAACTTCGTTCAAAAATCTTGCCAAAAAAACTGCAGGGAACTGCCTAGGTACTTGCCATGACTGATGACATTTCTACAAGTGACTCCACAAGTGGAGGCAGCAGTGTGGTGAAATTGGCAGCCAGGAGAAAGATTCTGTCTGGTGAAGATCTCTCTGGAAAGAAGGAGAGATTGGGGAATTACCCACTTGCATTCTGGAAGAGCTGCTCCACACAAGGAAATGACAGAAATTGAGATAATTGTGGTCAATTGCAAGCTGGGTGGCTTTGGAACAGAGGGATTATCAATGCAATTTAACTGCTGTGCAGCTTTATGGATATATGCCTGACACAAGTTCATTTTCATAAATACCATTGTATTTTATTAATTTTATTTATTTACAACTTAAGATAGAGATTTTGAATGGCAGGGAAGATCAAAGATTCTTGGTAAATTTCCTTTTGTAATTAAGAAGTGGGAAATGCTATCATAAAGGATTTTAAAGCAAAAAAAAAAACAACCTTAATGTGATTTAAGAAACTTTTAAACAAATGAAGGGGACTATAATTTTAGCTAATAGAATAATATTTTTTTCTGTCAAAAGGATTTTTGAAAATAGCAAAAATAATTAAAGAAACAGACTGGACTTTCATGGGAATGCTGATTATTTATTATTCAGGAACGTACATACCATGTTTCTCCGAAAATAAGACAGGGTATTATTTTCTTTTGACCCCCGAAATAAGCACTTGGACTTATTTTCTGGGAGATCTTATTATTTTTGAGGTGCAGGAGGCGGCGAGTTTGGTCACCGCATGGCTGCTACTGTGTTGCAATATTTTCTGGGAGGGCTTATTTTCAAGGGAGGGCTTACTTTAGCACATGCACTCAAAAGCCCGATTGCTTATATCCAGGGAATTCTTATTTTCAGGGAAACAGGGTGATTGGTGGGTTTTATAAATTAAGAAGATACAAGTAATATGAATTAAATGTGACTGAAATTTAAAAAGTCAGTTGAGATTAAGTTGTTAAAGATAGAAGCAAAACAAAAAAATAAGAATTCATAGTTACACAGAAAAGAGCCATGGAAAATTATTTCAATATTAAATTACTATGGTAGTAGTATTAAATGCACATAAAGGGAAAGAGCCAGTACTATCTACTATGAAACAATGACTGGTGAAATTGACAGATCTTGTTGACATGGATAAACTACTTTGATTAAAAACACTATCTACTTTTATTAGTAATTCTTCTAGATCTTTATGGTTTTGATTACTGACGGGATAGGTTATAGAAAGAAGAGACTCAGGATGTAACTTTAACTTTAGTTACCAAAACTCTCATTCCAAAACACTTTTGAGCAAAATGGTGCATCACTAGACAAAATTTTTCCAACCAAGATATCTCAAGTAGGCATATTACAGAATGTGTCAAAACTGAGGGACTCGTGACTCCCACATTTGAAATTGAAATTTGGCAAATTTTATAAAACCTTTCATGACAAAACATTATTATAAATGCAAATATTATAAACCTTTCCTGTGGTAACTCCTGAAGTTTGACAGTTCAGCACAAGCTACTGTCAAGGCAGATACATTTCTAAATATCTCCCTGAATTTTTAAGAACTTTTCAAGTACGTCAGAAGCAGAGGTGGGTTTTTGCCAGTTCGCCCCGGATCGGATGAACTGGTAGTGGCAGCGCCAGGAGGCTCCGTCCACCCACCCGGACGAGCAAATCGGTAGTAAAACACATTGAAACCGACCACTGATCAGAAGCTTTGCTTTGTTCATCTGGAATTAAGGAATCTAATAAGAAAATATCTCTAAAATGATGGTCACTGGTTTTTGAACTGTACTTATAACCACATAAGAATCCTGGAAGCCTTTTCCTTATGTCTTTATATTTCATTTTATTTTACTCTTTTTTAATATATATATTTCTATTTTCATTTTGTATTGCACTTTTAGCTTTCTATGGGCTTTTTCTTTTTTTTCTGTTTTAATTTTTTTTTGTAATTTTTATTATTGTTTTAAAACGTTAACCCCTCCAAGACCTGCAAATGCATTAACCTATTGTGAATGTGTAAATATTGTATTAACCTATTCAATCTCCACAACTGTTATTATTTTATCTATAAAGTTCTTTACAGCTTTGGACTGTAGTTTCTGAAATAATGAGCCTTTTGATATGTTCTCCTGATGTCATGTTTAGAAGGCCTGTTCCAGGGCCTCCCAAACTGCAATGTGGTTAGTTACTACTAAGAAGTACCTTTTTAGAAGTGATCCTCCAATTTTGCAATTTTCTCCCAGCTGAAGTACACCTGAGTCATCTTTGTTGTCTTTTTGATGTCAGAATGAAATTATTGTTATTGTTGCCTGGTATAATTTCAGGTCTTAAAGTGTATTTTTCTTAATTGTTTAAACATTTTGTTTTTAACTATAATTTCAATTTTTAATCATAAATTATTTAAAGATTTATTTCAATGGGGAGTGGTACCAACATAGTTAAATAAAGAAGGAAAAATAAAGAAATATTCAGAGAAGAACTTCAGTCCTTTTCCAAGGAGGTGCAATAACTTTACTTCTGGCACCCCATTGGTAAAATTATTGTATTTAAAATGTAATTATGACATGAATTTCCAAACAAAAAAAAAAGGCCAACAAAAGCATTATTTTATCCCTAGTATGTGATAAAGCATAAGTTATATACTAGTTATGGAATCAGAAGAATTTTTATTTTCAATCTATGTGCATATTGTTTCTTACAGACATTTGTTTCTTGCAGAAGTACGCACTATCCTCCATTGTTCTGCAAGAGAAGTTGTTGACTGTCTTCATGCTCAGAACGGGAAAAGGTACAAGTTTCTGAGCTCAGTCCAGCGTTAATTTACAATATAGAAGTGTTTTACTCTTTCTTGGAATTTTCTTTATTACCACAAAACATATCTAATGCATTATATTATTTTGATACATATTGGCTAAAGATTATTAAAACTGTCGTGTTTATATAATCTAAACCTTTACAGATAGGAAAATATAGTATATCAGTGTTAACCATCATTAGAAATGCCAATATTTAATATAAGATTTTTTAGATTTTATATCCATAGTTGAATATAACTTTAATGAACAATTGTAAATTATGTCAAAATATTTGCTGTACAGAACAATAAAGGTTTTTGTTTTAAGTGGAATATTTAATACTGAGATTCTTAGTGTATTGTTCTTTACTATTCCTTGAGCATATGCCAATATCAAGAGTTTTGCGCTAATGATGCCAGCGCTTTGCAACTCTTCTGTGTTGGGGATCCAGCACTCTGGACTTCTACTATGCTTGGTCTGATCTTCAATCAGCTGACGAGATTAGTAAGTTCTGAAACTTACCATTATCATTGACAAATCTTATCATAGACACAGTTCTGTTGACCTTCTCCTCTGACTTTCTTAGCATATTCTTCTTTCTCCCTTCAGACCTTCTTTCTCAGCTTTTCTTTTTCTGTTTTTCTTCCATGTTGCCATATTTTATGAGGTAATGGAGATCATTTTGAAAGGTCTAGAAGTGGAGGGAAGAACACAGAGGCCACAGGATCTCTATTTACATGTGTTAGTAATCATTGTTGAATATGATTGTGCTATTTTGTCAGTGTCCCAGTAGTTAGAAGCAAATGAATGGATTCCTTCTCTGGCTTTGCTGCCCATTCTACCATCTATAGCCAGCAGGGAAACATTCAGTAATTAGGGCACTGTAGCAGGAAACAGTGGGCCTCACTTTAGGACTTTAGGCTGGTCAATCTACCAACTGCACCCCATTTGAACAGTTGCTAAGTTAAAATAATGTGAAATAAGTGAAAGAGAAGACTTCAAATGGAAATCATGCCAACCAATCTTATTCCATTCTTTGACAAAATGACTAAATTAGACCACCAGCGAAATGCTGTGGACATTGTATACTTAGACTTCAACAAGGCATTTAACAAAGTTGACCACAAGCTACTTCTTGATAAACTAGAAAAAAGTGGGATAGATATCATTGCTATCTATCAGATGGATTTGTAACTGGCTGACAAATCATACTCAATGAGTAGTCCTTATTAGTACTACATCTACATGAAGGGAAATAAACAATGGGGTACCACAAAGTTCCGTCTTTGTTTCAATATTCTTCAATATCTTCACAAGTTACTTAAATGAAGGAATAGAAGGGGAACTCATCAAATTTGCAGATGATATTAAGCTGGCAGGAATAGCCAACACCCTAGATTATAGGCTCAAGATCCAAATGGATCTCAACAGACTTGAACACTGAGCCCTATCTAACGAAATGAAATTCAGTGTAGGGGAAAAGTAAAGTCTTACATTTAGGCAAGAAAAACCAAAAGTATGCATACAGATTAGGCAAACCCTGGCTTAGTAATAGTAACTATGAGAGAGATCTTAGAGTCCTAGTGGACAATCAATTAAATATGAGCCAGCAGTGTGTGGTGGTTGTCAAAAAAGACAATGGAATCCTAAATTGCATTAACAGAGAGATTGAATCAAGATCACACGAGGTACTAATACCACTCTATAAAGCCTTAGTAAGATGACATCTAGAATACTGCATTCAGTTTTGGTCACCACACCATAAAAAAGATGTTGAGACTCTACAAAGAGTGCGGAGAAGAGCAAAAAAGATGATTTCCCCCCTTTGAGTTGTTCGCCGCCCTGAGTCCCTCCCGGAAAAGGGCGGCATATAAATAAAACAAATCTCTCAATCTCTGATTACAGGGCTGGACGCTAAAACAGTTGCAAGAATGGGCATGGCTAATCTACTGGAGAGAATGACCAACAATGACATGATAGCAGTGTTCCAATATTTGAGGAGCTATCATAGAGAGGAGGGAGTCAACCTATTTTTTCCAAAGCACCCGAAGGCCAGGCAAGGAACAATGGACAGAAACTAATCAAGAAGAGATTCAACCTAGAAATAAGGAGAAATTTTCTAACAGTGAGAACAATTAACCAGTGGAATAGTTTGCCTTCAGAAGTTGTGGGTGCTTCATAACTGGAAGCTTTCAAGAAGAGACTGGACAGTAACTTGTCAGAAATGGTATAGGTCTTCTGCTTGAGCAAGGGGATGGACTACAACAGATTTAGATTTAGATTTAGATTGCTTTTATTTATAGGCCGCCCTTTTCCCTGAGGGGACTCAGGGCGGCTTACAACCTATAGGGAGGGGATACACGTAATGACATATACAGACAATACACAATTTAAAAATAGAAGCAACATTCATTCATCATTCGGGTGGGGACGGATCCCAATCTTTAACCCCAGGCCTGGCGGGATAGCCAGATCTTAAGGGCTGTGCGGAAGGTCTGGAGGGTGGTGAGGGTACTTATCTCCACGGGGAGGTCGTTCCAAAGGGTCGGAGCTACTACTGAAAAGGCCCTCCTCCGCGTAGTTACCAGTCGGCACTGGCTGGCAGATGGAACTCGGAGGAGGCCTAATCTGTGTGATCTAATCGGTCGCGAGGAGGTAATTGGCAGGAGGCGGTCTCTCAAGTACCCAGATCCACTACCATGAAGGGCTTTATGGGTGGTAAGTAGCACCTTGAAGCGCACCCGGAGATCAACAGGTAGCCAGCACAGCTCGCGGAGGATAGGTGTTATGTGGGCGAACCGAGGAGCACCCACAATCACTCGCGCGGCCACATTCTGGACTAGCTGAAGTCGCCGGATGCTCTTCAAGGTTCTTCAACAGGATGCTCTTCAACAGGGGTGTCAAACTCACAGCATTGTCAAACTCACAGCATTGTCATGTGATGTATTGGGATATTTTTCCCCTTCACTAAACCAGGTGTGGGCGTGGCCAGCATGTGACGCATCCAGTCCACAGGCCCGGGAGTTTGACAGTCCTGATCTACAAGGTCCCTTCCAACTTTGTTATTCTGTAAATACCCCAAGAGGAGGATGCTACAGATGCCAATGACTGTAGTCTGTATAGGATCTGTATAGTTGGATAACAGAAACTGACCAAGTGCCGGGGAACTTAGTGGATTGGGAATTGCCTGAATCCACAAACACTGGCAACGAAGCAGGAAAAGCCCATTTCCTCCTTATATCACACTTTTAAATAAAGCATAGAGCAAACAACCAATTTAGCATAAGCAAAACATCAAATATTGGAGGCAGCCCATAATTCAAATGGTCACACAATGAAATTCAAAAAACAAACATTTTCAGCTAATTAAACTAACCATTTTACAATAATTGAATCAGTGAAGCCAATTAAAAATGTAACCCCATCTCCTATTAAAATACCAATAAAAGGATTCAATTAAATAAAGAATCCATAAACAACCAAAGATGAAGGCATTATTCTCCAGGCACTGCAATGAATGAAAGCTAGACACATTTTGGACTCATATTAAAGCTGTTTAGGAAGAAGATATGAGGATAATGTTCTATGGGCCAAGGACAAAAATAGGTATTGTAGGACAAGAGTCTGCCATAGTAGATGGAACTGGAGACATAGTCTTAATCTTCCCTAGAAGAATTCTGTTCTGTTCAGATGGCAGAAGAGTAATCAATTGTTTCTTGCAGAAGTACATATTATGCAATTTATGCAGCCCAAAATCTAGAATGGACATCTCAAAAGACCTTTTACTTACTTTGCTTCTCTTTTTTTTAGTCTGAGTAATCAAGTTAAACAAAATATCTGTGTGTGAGTGCATGCCCCAGCATAGCTGCATGTTATCATCTATTACCCAAATAAAGATTTAACCAAAGGAATGGCATTTCATTTCCCAAGGGATTACACCTTTTTGCTGAAACCTCATTTTCATCACTTCATTGGGTGATGAATGTTTTCATTTCTTAGTTTAACAGGTACTGCACAATGTGGGCTTTTTCACAACTCAGTACATTTTTCCCACATGAAGAGGGAACGGGATAGGTATTTGAGTAATATGGTCCAATTTGAGTGGTGCTGGTAGCATTGTTTTTATAATATAATTTCCCAGGCAGGCTGGCTTCATTTATTTATTATTACTGATTTGGAGATCATGGTATGTTGGTAATCATGTTGCATATATAATTTTTCCTTCTGTTAATTTGTTTGATATAATAAAAATAAAAAAATAAAAAGGAAAAATAGAATGAATATAAAAGTTGGGTTGTTAACCACACAAACAAAGAAGAATAGCACCTAAAGATACTTGGTTGGAGGTTTTGGGGGGTTGTTGTTTTTTGGCTGATTAAGAGGTATTTCCTGTCATTCTAGTTTAAACACTTTCATCTAAACTAAATGGTTCAAAATAAATCTCTTTTGTCTGAACAATGTAAGAGCATAGTCCTAGAGGAAACTATTTCTAGATGAAACTATCAATTTCTCAAGTTCAGGTTAAGATACTGAATTCTCCTTCGTTGGAATTAAATTAAAGCTCATGATTATCAGTCAGAGATGCTATATTAATGGACTCTTACAGTGGGCATAGAGGTGATTGAATTAATTGGATTTTTAAGACTGACTAACTCTGCAAAGACTGAGTGGTTTACAGTGTATGAAATACATAATTAAAAACACTGTTAAACACATACCCCATGGACAAAACAATGACATTCAAAAAGACTCCATAAGCACCCCTAGACAAGGCTGGGCCAGGTCCAGGTCCTAAGAGAATTCTTGAGAGCAGATTATATACATGATTGCTTCTGCTATGCTATCTGCTATGATTCTAAGCAGGGTTTTAAAGAAATGTTTTGAGGTTGGGATTTCTTTATAATTAAGAGACTTTTCGATTGCATTGTTGATAGAAATGTTTTGTGTGTACATTGGATTGTTTCAGATCAGAAGTGAACAAAAGTAAATTCATGCATCTTCTGAATTGGTCTAATGCAGAAATTGCCCAAATATGAATTTTTAGTTATGGTAAACAATACATCATTTTTTAAATTTATTTATTTTTATTATTTTAAAAAATATATATTTTCAACTTCAGATTTTATAAACACTTAATCACTACCTGAGGATAAATTAAAGAAAATGGATGTGTTATCTGTCTCTCCTTCCCCCAAAGTTCAGGAAAAATCTGCTGGTAGCCCTGGTGAATATTGATAGGTGGAGTGTGTAATCTCATCCTTCAAATGAAAATGTCAGATAATCAGATAATAATAATCAGATCATCAGATAAACAAAACAAACTCATTGTACCCATTGGCCTCTGCTATTTATGTATGCATATTGAAGATCAGTAGAACATATGTTAGGCAAGAGGATGCATCGATTCCCTGGAATATTTTCTCCTCACCGGCTCAGAGAAAACTTTCGTGACCTTGTGATTTGAAGCTGAAGTGGAAGAAGGTTCGTTTGGCTTTTGGACTCCGTTCTTTTTCTACAATCGTTAAACTGTTTCCTGGAAAGAAGCCTCGTTTTCACGGGACCTGCTTGTCTGAGGTGGGAGAAAAACCTGGTTAGTGTGATGACTTAACACATACACATCATTACAGTTAGAATTGAGCACTTCAATCATGAAGGTCCCCGTAATTTGTGCGCGAGGATTGTTTTGCAGAGACACCTCAGCGCTAAGAGAGCAACGGCTCCAGCCCGTAACAATATTTTGCCTGTGTCTAAGCTCAACACCGGCCTGCATGAGCATGACGTCATGATGCAACGCCATGATGTCATGGTGCAAAGTGCGGGCCACTTACTCACTCGCATCGTCGCGCCGTTTTCCGTCCCCGCCTGTTCTTGCGAGGGACTGCCGAGAGCAGAGACTGGGGTCCTCTGCCCGCACTCAGTTCATCTCCTCCCACTTCTCTTGGCTGTCAAGGCAGAGACCCCTCGGTTTTATTGAGGGGATTTCTAATGCCAGAGGGCGCTGAGAACGCAGCAGCGAGCAAGCAGCAGCAGCAACAACCGGAGCTGGGGGAGGAGTTTGTGATTCAGGGCGGATCCCGCAGAGCGGCTGCTGGTTGCTGGCCGGCTTAGGAGAAAGAGGAGAAAGAAAGAGGAAAAAGAAAGAGGCTGGCCGAGCAGCTGGGCGTCCTTGGTGCTGGCACCGCCGCCCGGGCATGAGGATGGCTGTCGGCGCAGCAGCGGCTCCAGGAGACGGGGGCTCGCCGAATCCCGGTCCCGCTGCGGTCTCTCTGGGCTTGAGCGTGGCTGTGGTGTCCAGCCTGGTCAATGGCTCCACGTTCGTGCTGCAGAAAAAAGGAATCGTGCGGGCAAGAGGACGAGGTAGGGCCCCCTGGTCCCAGTCCCTTTCTATGCTTCGGGTTGCAGCACAAACGCTCTGAATGTCTTTGCAACAGCTAGCATCCTCTGCGTGGTCCCCTCCCACTTGGCCGAGCCCACCCCGGCTTATTCGTACGCCGCCTTTCCTGGAGCCCCTGCTTCCCTGGCACGGAGGTCACCCTCCGGGAGCGATTAATCCAAAATATTTAGCAAACCCGGGCCTCGCGACTGCCTTCCCCGATCAACACAAGTGCTTCCAGAGGTGTAGGACTACAACCCCCAGAATTCCCAGTCCTGCCGCTAAATTGGGGAAGCCTGCTTTAAAACAGATTGCTTCGTTCCGAGGCATTATCTTTGGCTTTAGGCAGTATCAGACCTAAGTATTTAGCATGTCCATTGCGAATACACCTTGCATTCCTTCTCCGGGTTGGGTCAGGGGCACAACCACCACAAAGGCTAACCCTTCAGCTCTCCAATCCAGCCACTCCCCCTCCTTTATTGTTTTCGTCTTCAAGTTTGTAATGATATCTGTACTTTTTCAAAAGTCCGTGCTCTTATGTCTGCATGATGAGTGGTAGGCATTTGATTTGCAAAAGGATAATAACTGAGCCATGAAGGCTAAATAAAATCTCCCATATGTCAGGGCCAGAGGTTCAGATAGCCTTTTCAAGATTTCAAATGTGATTTGTCCCTTACACCAGCAGATGCTGTAGTGTATTATCGACTCAGTTTAAGTTTGTACTTTGCATTTATAATCTGAATTTATTTTTTATGTTATTTTTTTTTAAAAAAAAGAAATTAACACTGAAGGGTTTCTTATAGAATTTGGACAAATCAGTTTACACCAGTGTTTCTCCAAGTAGGCAACTTTTAAGACTGAATTGCCCAGAATTCCCCAATAGCAATAGCACTCAACCATGCTGGCTGGGGAATTCTGGCAGTTGAAGTTGCCAAATTTTAAAAGCATTGATTTAGAATGTCAGATCTAATCCATTCAGAAATCCAAAAGCAAACATGCTAGGCAGGTGGTTACCCAACTTCTGTGTGAATACATCCAATGGAGACCCATCACCTCTCCAGAATAATTGATTCCACTTTCACTTTGCACATGCTATGAAGACATTTATTTGGATTCTTTCTTCTTGTAATTTAAACTATGTTTATAATCTAGATTCTTATAAAGCAATACACATACCATATCATAATGCATTATGTAGATCTGATCATAGTTTCAGAAATGATTTGCTAAGTGGCACCTAGAGGACTTTGTATTAGCAAAATATACAGAATTCATCTATTACTTCCAAAGGGCTCTATAGCAGTTTGCATGTTGATCTTTGGTAATGATCATTATGTATGTTCAATATAGCAAGCAAACAGGCTCCCAAATCCACGTTTAACTGTATTTCTGTTAATGGGCCGTTTTTTGCAGGAAGCACTAAGGACTCACTTAGTGCTGTATTTCTGTTAATGGGCCGTTTTTTGCAGGACTCACTAAGAAAGGACTATATATTCTTGTAGGAATGCCTAAAATTAAGAGCAGCTATATTCTGAAATCTGATACAGGCAGAAAGGTGATACTGACATTTCTAATATAAGCTCTTGCATACCAAACTGGTCTTTGGAGGAATACTTGTATTTTAGTCTGTTCCTAATTCTGTGACAAGCTTCCCATTAAGCTCTGCATTCCAGAGCAGTCTTATTCTATAGTAAACTCTACAGTATTGGGTATTTCTGTGATTTCCCCCTATTGGTTCTACCTAGATAGACACAGTACCAAAATATTAAACTCTAAAATCCAGTTATTTGATTGTTTGTGATTAATACATGAAATATTCAAACAACAAAGTAAATAGCAATTTACAATTTACAAGATAAAACCTAATACAAATTAAGAAATAAAGTAAAAATATGAAATATAGAAAATAAAAGAAGTATAGAAAAACATAAGAATAGCAATAGTATTTAGACTTATATGCCACTCAAATTAGAGAGTAACTTGTACAGGTAGTCCTTGACTTACAACAGTTCATTTAGGAACTTCAAAGTTACATCGCACTAAAAAAGGGACTTATGACCATTTTCCACACTTAAGACCATTGTAGTATACCCATGGTCACATGATTCATATTCGGGTGTTTGACAACTGACTCATATTTATGACCATTGCAGTGTCCCAAGATCATGTGATCCCCTTTTGTGAAGTTCTGATAAGCAAAGTCAATGGGAAACCATATTCACTTAACAATGTTATTAATTTAACAACTTCAGTGATTCACTTAACAAATAGAGCAAAACTCAATTAACAAATTTCCCACTTAACAATAATTTTGGGCCCAATTGTGGTCATAAGTTGAGGACTACCTGTATTCAAGGAAACTGAAGTATCTTAATAATTAATGATTCAAGTAATAATTAATTCATATAATTGACCAACTGCATTACCAGTTTTATTTACTGCTGGCCTTAGCAGATAATCAATATGAAATGTACTTGTTCCATTCTGGAGAAAGTGATAACTAGTATAGAACTATTCCCATGCTTGCAGAAGAAACTGCAATATGTAAATTAATTTTCTTGTGAATACAGACCATTTTGCTTTGCATTACTTAAATGTAATTGGAAACCCACTGAAATGATGGTTCATGTTCCAATGTAGCAGGAATGTATATTTAGGTATTTATTGTATTAGGAACTGAAAGATCCAGGTAAAAATCTAAAGTAGATTTATTCTACTTTACTGTAGATTTATGCTCCCAGGAAGAATAATGGAATGAACAATAATTAAACTGAGAAATATTATCCACTTTGTTTGGACAAGAATATAGTATAATGTAGTTTTCTTAATCTATGCCTACCACATGGTGGCTTGTGTACTCTTGATATCCCACATATGCAAGACCTTTATTATGTATTGGCAGGGGAAGTTATAACATTTTACATACTCAGTAATTTTTAAGTTCTCAAACATAAACCTTATATACTGACTTGATTGGCATAATATTTGAAGTCATGGTTTGGTTTGATTACTGACTTCTCATAAACTATATATTAAATTGTGGTCAGCAAAGTATTTTAGCCACTAATTATGCGATGTAAATAACTTTTAACCACATCACGCATGCAATCTAAGCCCAGCTTAGTGCTTATCTTGCAGTTAAACAGTTGTATGACTCTTCCAGGAAAATGAGATGGGATAGAAGAGCAATATCAAATTATAACCACATATGCAGCAGCATCTCTGTTGTTAGTGCTTTGTTAACTCTTGCTGATGTGTATGTGTTATATCCAAAAAAATAATTAATGGCATTATATACAGGTACAATACCAAACACACTTGGCAATATAAAGTTGGAACTGATTTGTTTTCAGGTATTTTATCCTTGAAAATCTCCCCTTTTCATAATTGAGATATAGGAATAACTCAATTAGCACAGAAATATCACATAGCAATTTAAAAATAGAAAACTATGTACTGTTTGTAAAAGAAAAGATCTCTTTGTTTGCTTGCTTCAGGAATTCATTTTACTTGATTTGTACAAGCAGCTTTATTTGAAGCTCATCCTCACCAGCTGACAGTATTTTGTACTGGTCTAGCATGTCTAGTTTGCATTTTCCACAGTCACGTCATAAATTCATGTTCCACTTTTGCTCCATGTAAACTATTTGAAACAAAAAGCAAGATTAGGTTTTTAAAAAGCCTATTTGGTTCACTTGTCATTGTTTTTTTTTTAAAGATTATGAAAGTAATAAATGATATGCATCAGTTTTTGTCAGGCCTTTTAACAAAAAGAAATATAATTCAGAGACTAGCAAGAACATAAGAACCTACTGGATTGAAATTTAACCGAGCATTTTGTTTATCATAATGGCCAATCAAGTTCCTCTGCACTTCGTAAGTCTTTTCGAACATGGAAACACCCATTCTCTCACTGTTATTACCTTGCATTTGGAATGCAGAAAGGCAGGGTCCCTCAAACTCATCATAAACATTGAGTCTTCAAGACTTAATAGATCTATTCTCCATACACATCTTTAGCTTTCTTTTAAACCCAGTCAAGTCAAAAATCTATGTAATACATTATTCAGGTTAATCATCCATCCAATTCATTCTACTATACTTTTTAACTCCATCAATAGCAATAGCAATAGCAGACTTATATACCACTTCATAGGGCTTTCAGCCCTCTCTAAGCGGTTTACAGAGTCAGCATATTGCCCCCAACAACAATCTGGATCCTCATTTTACCCACCTCGGAAGGATGGAAGGCTGAGTCAACCCTGAGCCGGTGAGATATGAACAGCCGAACTGCAGAACTGCAGTCAGCTGAAGTAACCTGCAGTGCTGTATTTAACCACTGCGCCACCTCGGCTCAATTGGATGATTTCTTGTCCTATTGTCTTGACAGAGGGGGAAAACAGATTAGACTGAAAAGTGAAACTACTTCTCTGTCTCCTCCTCCTCCTCCTCCTCCTCCTCCTCCTCCTCCTCCTCCTCCTCCTTCAAAAAAGCATAATCCAGTTGCCTTTGGAAAAAGTAAATTTGAGACAACCATGACCTAGATGACTGAGAATCTCTGTAAGCTTTCAGTTATTCACATTAGTTCACATTCATATTGGGCTTCAATGCTTTTCCTT
Source organism: Thamnophis sirtalis (assembly GCF_051295495.1). NCBI lineage: Eukaryota > Metazoa > Chordata > Lepidosauria > Squamata > Natricidae > Thamnophis > Thamnophis sirtalis. The sequence continues at coordinate 37,863,426 of NW_028261392.1, forward strand.
ACTGAATACTTACAATCTGCTATTTTTACTGCTCAAATACTGAAATCCTAAACAATGCAAATTTTGGATAAAAGATGGAAGTTGGGTTCTGATTGCCATAGGTAGTACTGAATTGGCAATAATTGTTTGTGCTTTCTAAAATACCTTTCAGTGTTTTCTGTACTATATTAGATTGAGGCACAATCTAATGAGGCGGATGTACTTATAGAACTTCCATCTCCATTACTGGTTTTATTCATTTCTGTAGAAGATTACCTCTTGAAAAGACCCACCAAGATTGCAAAAAAATATTTCAAATCTTAGAAACAGGTATAATGGTTATGTTATATTTTACAAGAAACAGAGTATCTATGCATTTTTAAACAGTTCAAATTCAGCTTTTGCATAAGTATTGAAAGCATAGGTAAATATATGTTTATTGTCATGTGACTCAATATTGACGCTCAATTTCAAAAACTATTTTGTGGTTTTGAAATATTTTAATACTAATCATTTGATTTAGGGCAAGGGTGAACCATGTGCATATCTATTTTCTTAAAGAGTTGGATTATTAATAACCACACCAGGGACATGACTGATTATCTTCATTGGAAGCAAACTATAAAAAGTAATACTGATTATGGTTACACTCATGGCTATACAAGATTTGCATTGGTTCATGCACCCTAGTTAAATAATTCTGTAGTGGTAAAGTTAACATGTTGTTGAAGCTATAGAAAATTGTATCTATAAAATATATATTATTTAATCTGATGATCCAATTTTTGATTTTTCACTTATCCAGGGACTTCATATTTAACTGATATAGTGTGGTGGTCAGGTACTATTGCCAGTAAGTATATCTTCCATCTTTGAACAATTTACACCTTAAAACCATATTGAAGGACTATACTGTTCTATCCAGATGTGTTAGGCAAAATTTTTATGCATATGATCAGCAGTGATGATCATAACTCTGGTCCAATATATCTATGTAAAGGAAAGCTGCTGACATGCTCAGTCTAGCATATTTTGATATAAAGACTTTTCTTGTTGGCAGCATTTTCATTCATTTCACACAACAGGATATAGTGGCTTTGGCTAAACTGTATATCTCTCTCAGGCAACATAATTTAAGTATAAAATTGTTTTTATCCAAGGGAATATCTGTGGGGAGAGTCAAAATCTATGATTTGCTATCCAGCTATATTGGGTTATAATTGCTGGAAATAATTTATATAAAAAAACATCTGGAGGAACCAGACTGGAGAAAGTTGAATCAGAATTTACTTGAAATCATCTTATTAGACCAGTGGTTCCCAACGTCGGGCCTACGCCCCACAATGGTGCAATTTGATTTTTAATGGGGGCAATTTGAACCTTGTTTAAACCAAGTTAAATGGCCTGTTAGGCTTCCTCTGCTTGAGTTCACTTTTTGAGTAAAGTAAGAATTATATTTCACAGGAGGGGACATCAGGATTTTAGAGATGCTTAGGTGGGGCATGGCCAAAAAAAATTTGGGAACTACTGTATTAGACACAAAAATGTATGGGCAATGCATAGATTGTTGTTCTTAACAGTTACAGTTTTCCAGTCACATTTTCTGAATAAAAAAGTTGTTTCACTAAAGTTAACCTCAACTTCTTTTATGAATTTGTCCATGCAGTTTATTAAGCAGCAATATCAGAACTGATTTTCCAGTGCTTTTTTTTCTAAAATATCAGTTTGATTTCTGGTCTAATTAACAGCCTTGGAATTTTGTGGTTTCTCCCATGGAAGTACTAATCAAGAGTACTTCTGCTATCTTTTTCAAAATTAACCAAGTTTATTTAAATGCTGTCATCTGGAAATCAACTTGTGAAAACAACAACAGCAACAAAAAACCTAAACATGATGGGTGTAACAATTTAGATTGTAATTCTTTTGTTTAGCTGATGATATTATAATCCTATGTAAACATAGATCAATTTGTTGACCTATAGATATATTGCAATTTCAAACTTTCCAATCAGGGTTGCCTTGCAGGCTTGGAATGCCCAAAAAGTGTTAATTCACACACTCCTGGAAAGCTGAAATAAGATGCTAGGATATGGAACCTTCAGCTAGCATAAAACATATTGAAAATATATCAAAATACTTTATACCAATGCAGAGTAGGGCTCATTTTAGTTCAATATCATCTACACTGCCACTGTTTAGGATTATTTACCAGGAGAAGGCATTACATTTGCATCCATAACTTTAAAATATAAAATGGAAATAGCAGTATACCTCCAAAATAAACAAGTTAGTGAGGTCTAGGAATAGTCAATGCAATTTTGTAGGAAGATGAAAATAGTAGCCATTAGTATCTGCAGAATGGCACATGATGTCAATACATTATGCCATCTTTGCACAAATGGCAGGAATAAAATGCTGTATGTCATATGCATTACTGGTGCAAAATACCTAAATCCATGCTATTTACATGCCTAGATGCATAGCCCAGAAAGTTTTCCATCATGTTCTACTGATATCAGTCTTAATGTTGCTCACATATAAAGTGCAGTGTCCTAACTTTTTCACTTCCCCATTGTCTAGTTTATCAGGGTTTCAAAACAAGGGGCCAGAAGCAAAACCACAGTGCTCTAGACACAGCACTGTTGCTTCTGAGTTATAGAGCTATGGATGCTCAACTTTTCCCTTCTCAAGATCCAAACTTAATGTCTTATTAGCCAGCTATACTCACCAATTGTCAAGGGTTTTGGGGATGGTGGTTGTGGTGGTAATAATATAGTGTTGAGATTTAGATATGGAAATATAGAGATTATGGCTTTAATGACAGTGCCATCATTCTTGCTGCTACTTTAAGGCTATAAGGAAAAATACCTCCTCCCTATTTACTAGTTTTTCTGCCCATGAATATAAAGGACAATCATTCTAATTAATTAAAATGCAGCCAGAGAAACATACAGCAGGTTAAAATAGGAAGGAAATCATAAAAAACAAAGCTGCCAAGCAGTGAGGTAATAAAGCAATGCAACACTGAAAACCCTGCTGTCGAAATCAGCTGTTCCAAAAATAATGAAATGTTTTGTTTTGTTTTCTGTTCACATATGTGTGTTTTTCCTCACAGTGGCACTTGGCCAGATTGGAAATTTCTTAGCTTATACTGCAGTTCCTACTGTACTGGTGACTCCACTTGGTGCACTTGGAGTCCCATTTGGGTAAGATTTTTTCCTATTCTGCCTATTTTCCTATTTCTTCAAATCAGACTATCCATCTGACTACCTATCTTTTACACAACTATGTTAATTTTTTTTGTAATTTTTTTTACTAGTAGTGGCAAAAGTATTCCATTACTTTCATCTGTCCTAGTAATTTGATTTAAAAATGACCTAGTTTTTTTTCACTTTATCTTCCCTTTTGATCCTTACTTTAAGGAAAAGATATTAGTTGTTTTTTAGATTTCTTTCTGTCCTTTGAAATGTGCAGATGCTTTTATTTTTTTATTTTTCAAAGAAAGACATTTTCAAAGGTTTACTGTGAACCTAGACTTATGTTTATATGCCCAGAATCCTGAAATGTAAAATGTGTAAACCTCTCAACTACTCAAATAAAACATCCTTGGATTTTCAGAGATTCTGGCTAAATGAGGTGCATCCTTTGAATTTTTCAATTAGTTAACTCTTGGTGTTACTTCATGCTGTGGAATTGTATCCAGGGCTAAAAACTGATTCAATCCCCAACAAGCTACAGAAAGAAGACAGAGTGATACTTCTAGAACTTTGCCTCAGATAGCTATCGTTTCTCAAATATTTAAGTTAATTTTGAGATATTATATTCCTTTAGGGCATTTTTGCCACAAATAGCACTGTCCTCTCTCTATCTAAAGAATCATGAAGTGACCCTCAACTACAAATAGTGTCTTTAAAAAAGGTTTTACATCTCTGATGCTGCATAAACATGTTAGATCTGTTAAGAAAACATCCTGTATCAGCAGCTGCAAGAAATGTTGATACTTTAAAAAATGTCACGTAATTTGCAGGAGAGATCCAGTCAGAGTATTTTTCATGGATACAAAATGCATCAGGGAAGCACTCCTTTCCTATCTTGCATTTCCACTTGCCAGACCAAACTCAAGTGTTGAAATATATCTCACATTGCTAGCTGGGGAATTCTGGGAATTGAAATCCACATATCTTAAAATGGCTAAAGCTGAGAAACACTGGTTTAAATCAACAAAGAAAATTAACAAAGACTGTTGAATAATTTCTTAACCTTCAGCAGGGACATCCACAAGAGTAATCAAACTGTAAAGAAACTGGCTATAACGAAATGATCTATCTTTATGTGCATCTATGAAAAAAAGGTTAGGGTTTCCATCACACAATTGCTACTTTGATTTTTGGAAGTATCCTTTGTGGAGAGCCTACCTTACAACAGAGAACACCTGATTCAATTTTTCTCTTTGACCATCTCTTTCTTAGGTCTATTTTAGCTTCCTATCTACTGAAAGAAAAACTGAATATTTTGGGCAAATTGGGCTGCCTCCTGAGTTGCGCAGGTTCTGTTGTTCTCATCATTCATTCTCCAAAGTCTGAAAGTGTCACCACTCAGGCTGAACTTGAAGAAAAGCTTACAAATCCAGGTATTTAATTCTTTAGGTTATCCATGTTAACAAGTAAATCTGAGTCACAAGACAAAACTGAAAAGAAGTGTAAGTTGCTCCAACATATAATGTTGGCTTTCTTTGTATTTCCTGCTGAACAACTTTTTGTTGCCAAAGGAATGCATCAATTATTCTTCGTCTTTGATTTTTAATTATGAAACTCATTTGCTCCACAGTCCTAAGCATAACTACAACTAGTGTTGTTTTTTTTACAACTGTTGGGAAATAAGTTAGACTTACAAGTTTTTCAATAATTACAGTATAAGGCAAGAATAAAATTAAAAATAAAATTTAAAGAAAAAGTTACTTACGCTTAAAATTAGCTTATTTTCCTATCTGGTAAAGATTTTTATATAATTCATTAAATAATAAAGATTGGAATTAATTGTACTTGTGTATAATTTCAGTCAATGAAATTTAAGCAGTTTTATTACTTTGGGGTTACAATTGAGTAGTATAAATTTATAAATTCAATCAAGGAAGACTGGAAATTAAAATAAATAATGGGTTTGGATGTAAAATTATTGTTAGAAATCAAAGAATAAAGGAGAATATATTTTCTTGTAATTATTTCAGTGTACATGATACACAAAAGGAAGCAACCCATTGGCCTCTTCCAAATGTGTTTGGGATTACAGCTCCCCAGATTCTTAGCCAAAGACCAAGATACGTAGCTGGAAATTCTGGAAATTGTACCTCCAAATTGGGGAAGATCTAAATACAACATAGTTGATTCAGTGATGAGCAAACCACTGACTGCTTCCAAGAGTAGGCATGATTAATAAGCTGCTTGTAAATATCAGAAAATTATAATCCAAACTACGGACTATAGTTTTGTCTTCCTGAAGAAATTAAAAAATAAAGTGATGGTCTTACGGTTTCGAACAATTTCTAGATAGAGGAGGAGACAAAGATACCACAAAATTACATTGCTTAAATATGCCTGATGACTGACTGGCCCATGATAAATAAAACATGGGAGATAATTTAAATATGCTCTGCTGTATTCAGTTTACATATAAACAGAAATATGCATTTCAAAAGATCATTTTTCCGAATCAAAAGCATAATTTGCCATGATAAATTAAATAACAGACTATCAAAAGCAGGAGCACGATTTAGGATTACATACCATGGTTTGATTCAGATAGAAAACAAGGATTTAAGAAAAGGAATGAGCAGAAAACCTGACAGTACTTCCAAATCAGTGGTGGGTTTCAAAAATTTTTAGAACCTCTTCTGTAGGTGTGGCCTGGTTTGTGGAAGTGGCTTGCCGGCTATGTGACCGGGTGGGAGTGGCTTGCCGGCCATGTGACTGGGTGGGCATGGCCAACTTGTAAAATGTGGTGAAACTCACTTAATAACGCTGTTGCTTAGCAACCAAAATGTTGGCTCAGAAACTCTGGCATTTGAAGCACGCAAGTCTTAAAGCTGTCAAGTTACAAGACCCTTGCACCCATAACCCTTTAGGAAAAAAAACCAGGGCTGTTCAAATGTGACAGCTTTAAGACTTGTGGACTTTAACTCCCAGAATTCCTCCTCCAGTCATGTTGGCTCAGGAACTCTGGCATTGAAGTGTGCAAGTCTTAAAGCTGTCAAGTTACAAGACCCTTGCACCCCTAACCCTTTAGAAAAAAACCTAGGGATATTCAAACTTGACAGCTTTAAGACTTTAAGGTTTAGATAGGACTCTTAAAGGTGGGTAAGGCGATTGATGAGCCAGCCAATCAGTGAGCGGCGGGCGGGGCAAACGTGGTGCGAAGGGGTGGGGGGAGGGAGTTGGAACTGGTTCTAAATGGCACTGTAGAAGAGGTTAGAACTGTCAGGAACCCACCAAATGTAGTCTTTCCAAATATGTTAGTGTATATTGACATTCCAGGGCATTGGAATATAAAAACCATTAAGATAGATAGAACATTTATTGTCCAAGTGTGATTGGGCACATAAGGAATTTCTCTCCAGTGCATATGCTTCCAGTGTACATACAAGCAACAAGTGATAAAACATGATCATAATCATAAAATACAATAATCATAAATCATAACATACAACACTCAGTGATAGTTACAGGATACTAAATAATCAACATAAATCATAACAGGATACTAAATAAAAGCAATCAACATAAATCATGAGATACAAATAACAAAGTTATGGCCATAAGAAGCTAAGGAAATAGGTAATAGGAAAGATGAGAAGGATAATAGTAATACAACCCTACTAGGTAGTTGATAATGAAGTTTATTGCAAAATACAATTTGGAAAATTATCTAGCTAAAGCCAATGTGAGTTGATGTCACTATATAAACAATGTGCAGTATGGATTGTGATTGCTTGCATTTGGGGTATATCGCACATAATATAGAATTGTTTTCAAGAAATATCATTTTGTTGAGCTTAATTATGCCATTATATTCTCTTTGTTTTTCAGTATTCGTGGGTTACCTCTGTATTGTGCTTCTCATGCTGCTTCTACTTATCTTTTGGATTGCACCAGCCCATGGACCCACTAACATTATGGTTTACATCAGTATTTGCTCATTGTTAGGAAGTTTCACTGTGCCTAGTACAAAAGGAATTGGACTGGCTGCTCAAGATATCTTTCACAATAATCCATCAAGTCAAAGAGCATTGTATCTCTGTTTGGTTCTGTTAGCAGTATTGGGGTGTAGTATAATAATTCAGTTTAGGTACATAAATAAGGCACTAGAATGTTTTGATTCCTCAGTGTTTGGTGCCATCTATTATGTAGTATTCACCACTCTTGTCTTGCTGGCCTCAGCCATTTTGTTCAGAGAATGGAGTAATGTTGGTGTTGTTGACTTCTTGGGGATGGCTTGTGGGTTCACCACTGTATCTATTGGAATTGTTCTTATACAAGTCTTCAAAGAATTCAATTTCAATATTGGTGATTTGAATAAGCCTAATATGAAGACCGATTAAATTCTTAAATGTTCAAGGGAATTGGGTCATCCAGAGAATTTTTAGGCCACAGAAATTATAGTCTTTAATTTCTAAACTTTGAGAATAACACCGCCTTTCATTCCTTGCTGGAATATGTGAAATGAATTAGTGTTCTTAATTCAATTTCTTAGGACTATTGTCATGCTTTGTATCTTATGGTATCAAATGATTTTATAAACCTCATAGCAAGTAGGATAAGAATTGCATCGCCACAGAAGCTGATGCATTTCTTTATCTTTAGGATTATCTATGTAGTGTAGGATTGAATTATTTTGGTCTATGAAGAACCAGGAAACTTTTCAAATGGTTACTCAGAATCTTCTGTCAACATTTGTGTTTACAACTGAGCAGGTGCCATGAGTGATCAATAGCCCTTTTTAAAAATGTAGATACACTTCAAATACTAGATGGGTTTTCTTTCTATTTACCTTCACAGTTATAATTCGGATTTCAGTATTTTTCCAGGTGTATTTGAAGATTCCGCAACAGTTGCTACAGGCTGTGTGTTGATATGATTTGTTCTTTCTCTGCCTTTGTAATTTGGACCAATGACATAATTATGTCCAAAACTAGGGCAGTGTGTTTATAACTTAACATATGTTTTATCTCATATCAGCTCACAAAGTTGCTCACAAATCTAAGTAAATACAGCACTTAATTGACAGCTACGCCTCTTGTTCACATGAATCACTTAATGTATATCAACATATTACATTAATCCAGGAACTTTTATTTAACATAAAAGAATGTGAGGAATATGTTAGATCTTTCTACCATTTTTGGTAGATCATTTGTAAACAGCTGGAAACTACTTCAGTGCCTTTTGTATTCTGATAAGATCACTTTTATGGGGCGGTTCATGTTCTCTAATATTTGGGTGTCCTCGTGCATATCAATCTAACAAAGCAAAGAGACACTAATACGATATTTGAATTATTATGGGGTAACTTCTATGCACTTTCAACTGGTGTTTGTTTAGAACAAAAGTATTCTATTACACTAGTATTCAATTATGTTCCATAGAAAGTTTTACCTAACAAATTCCAGTAAACTATTGTGTAGCATCTTTTGTCAACTTTTGAACTGGCACTTTTAGAGGCATTATAAAGGAATTTGTAAGAGAAAAGAAAAATGTTGTTTGGTTAAGGGAAAAATATCTAAGTGATTCTTCAGCAGGGTCTGGAAATTGTTGCCACTCACTTGAAAGAAAAACAATGGGGCTTCTGTTTCCACAAACCAGTGTTTCTCAATCTTGGCAACCTTAAAAAGTATGAACTTCAACTCCCAAAATTCTGGAAGTTGAAGTCCACACGTTTTAAAAGTATAAACACCTCAGTATAAAAATTGCTAAGTTAAAAGAACATTTTCTGATTCAGAAACTAAGGGTTGTCTTTTTCTAGGTAATTTGTTAGATTGGATTCAATAGATATAATTGTGTTTACAAGTTTTCAGTATGACTTGAATTAACATATTTGATTCAATAGATATGATTGTGTTTACAGGTTCTCAATATGAATTAACAATAGTGAAGTCTGTCATAGAAATAGCAGTTTCGTCAGTGGTGGGATTCAAATAATTTAACAACGGTTCTCTGCCCTAATGACCAGCTGAGTAGGTGTGGCTGGGTGGTCATGCGACAGGGTGGGTGTGGCCAACTCGAAGTCATGTCGAAGGGTACGTCTCCTTGCCTGGCCTCTCTTGACCCTGGGGACGCTGCAACGGTGTGAAAAACTGTCATCTCACTTTTTTCAGTGCCATTGTAACTTTGAATGTTCGCTAAATGAACTGTTGTAAATCAAGGATTACCTGTAAAAAAATACAAAAAGCTTCTTTGCTTACAAAAAGCTGCCCTAAATTCCAATCATCAGATTAAAAAGACCTGCAAGCCGGAGTTACAAATCAGGAGGGTGCCAGAGCACCTTGAGGAATTAAAATAGTTAAAATCCAATGATAACTTATCAGCAGCCAACTCTTGCTCATAAAGTGAAACCTTTATCAGAGAAGTCATTTAAGCTCTCCAGAAAGAGCACACCCAAGAGAAGCAATCCTTAGATCCATTTGCACCACTTAAAGATACCAGCTGGTCTCACTCCCCTCAAAAGATATCCTAAGGAAACCATCCAGATTTAAGGAAAGATCACATGCACTCCAGAAAGGCAGTAAAAAATCAGTGCCAATCTTGCATCCTGTCTCTTGGAAATACACATCAAAAGGACAGTGCCAGGAACCACTAAAACAGTGAACAATGACCCACTTCCCCAGATAGAAAAAGTAACCATGAGGCAGGTAAAAATTTAAACACAATACAAATAATGAAATCACACCTGTTTAAATCCTTTTAAAACTAAAACACAAGCCTTATCTGGGTCATTACCAGAGCTCACACTCCAGGCAAGTTCAAGTGTAAATACTTAAGCCTAACTACAAAGAAAGCAATTAGCCCTAGAATGTAGCAAAAGAGCAAACATGGTAGCTGTTGCCTGTTAAACCAATTACCAGAACAAATAGACACAGGAACTATCCCGATTTCTCAACCCAGTTTCTTTTCAAGAACAGAGATTAACCTTTCCCCTTCCAAACAAAGCTAAATAGGGAAAAGTATCCCATCAATAAACACAGGATTAAACATCACCAAGCACAAAATTAAACTTCACCAAAAACCAGTTTCAGACCAAAACTCAGAAAGCGTATGTAACTCACGTTTGAAGTCAATCTTTCTAGCTAGCCAAGAAGCCTTGCTGAATGTCACTCATCTTGGTTCCTTGTCATTGAAAGCTGCTTTCCCCTGAGTTTCATTTCAGTGTTAAAGATATATTATATAAATAGGTAAATGAATACTTTGCCAGATCAGGTTTTATTTATTATTCTGTATGCCATTTTGTTGAACTTATGTTTTTTTTTTTTAAATCACTGAATTTGAAACTTCTGAATTCAGGAGGCACATGACCTGAAAATATTTATGAAGGGAATGAGAAACAAATCATGTGCCCAGTATAAACTCTGCCCTTATATACTTCGGGATGACATGATGCAAGTACAAAATATTGACACTTGTGTCATTATGTTGTGAAACATTTTATGTTTTGGCATCATCAAAGTTAGGAACAGACTCCAACTAATGTCATAGGTCTCAATGTGCACCTTCAAGCATTTTTAAGCATACTTTATCTTCACAAGTAGTTTCTGACGTCTGATTGTTTGACTGTATATATGTACAGTATGTATTTTAAAAAGATTAAAACTCATACTAATAGCTAGTTGAGCACTTGGAACATTAAATATCTGAGAATGCATTATGGGTGCAGCCTGAATGAGGCTTCTCATTTCCTATAATGGACACCATGGGAAGGAAAATGCATCAGAATGTAGCCAGTCATAAAACTTCAATTTAACAAAGAGCAATAGGGACTCATACCATTTACCATACTGTGTTGTTCCTACTACTCAAGCTGACTTTTATGGTTTTTATGGATGGTAGACATGATTCAGAACAAAGCATTGGCCTATAGTCATCCATTTTTATTTTCTGAGAATACCTGTGAGGCTACATATTGGACTCAGAGAAATTTCTTTGGAAATAAATCATGCTGAAGTCTAGTTTTCTTTTAAAACAAAACACAAACATATACTCAGATGGGGCAAAGAGCCTACTAAATACCAATGGTACAAGTCCATAGACAGATTGGCTTCTTCCTCCCCCATTGGAATGATTTAGACATCAAGTCATGTTTAAACTGGACAGATCCCTTTCACCCTGTACATGCATGCTATAACTTCATAATGGCAGTCAAAAATAACTTCTGAGCTAGCCTTTAATCAACTTTTAATGTGCAAACACTGGTTTGGCTTGCTTGCTTGCTTGCTTATTTATTTATTTATTTATTTATTTATTTATTTATTTATTTATTTGTTCATTTAAGAAATATCCATTTTGTCTTCTCCCAAGTGTTTTAGGTAGCTTACAAGGAAGTCATTTTTTTCTAAATGTCATGAAAATCTTCCTGCAATGTGTGGCATGTACAGAGAGGCTAGAAGAAACACATTAATATGGACGAGATAAAAATGTTTGAGTCTCTGTGATTACTTGAAGAGAGTTTTGCTTGAGCTACGATCAGTTCACTAGGTATCATGCATATCAAAGAAAATTCTGAATTCTTATAGCATTTTTCTCTAACAAGTTGGTATGGGTTTTTAACTCCTGCCCTTAATCAGTATTCATATTCATAATCAGTATCATTACTTAAAACTATTTTCGAATGTTACTTTTTAAACAACATATGCTTGAAAGTCACATTTTATTCTAGCTTTTCAGTTTGGGTGATTTCAGTTTTGTTTTCTTTGACATATTAAGATACATGGTTTGACTTATATAGAAATTACCATAAATTGTACCTTATTATTTTTCCCTCTGTGAAGAAATACCTAACCTAGCATACTGTATTAATGCACATTTAAAATTGTATACACATTTAAAATCTTTCAGCTATTCTTTATTGATTGAGGCATTTACTAGGACATCTTGGCTGGAATAACTAAAATTTGTTTAGAATGTTAAGAATGATGTTACTATCCTCCAAATAAAAGCTTCAGGACAAATATATATTTGTAAGCAGTGTTACAATTTAGAAGTAGTTTTGGTTTATATGTATATAACATTAAAGAGTAGAATCTTGTTCTGACAAGTTAAAATGTTTTAGGAAAACCAAGCTATTAGTGTTACAAAATCTTGATCTAAAACGATTAAACTACTAGATGATACCTACCAGCCGCCAGCCCTAGCTATGGCAGCAATGAATTGAGAATCAATTGACACCATAACACATTGCACTAAACCACATATACAGTTAGTTTGGCTTTGGCTTTGGCTTCATTTGCATGAACTAGTCATCATAGCTTATACAATAAACTATGGTGAAGAAAACTGTGGGTATGTGCCCTTGCCATCCAAATTTATTTGTGCTGCTATTACTCTTCACGAAGGCATTATTGATAGAGAAAACTTTTTGATAAGGATGACATACATATTATTTTGTGGTTTAGAATCTTCGGTTTGACTTTGATGCCTTTTAAGTTGAGACAGCCTTATAGCTAGATTCCAGAAAGTTATAATGTATATATTGGCATTCCATGTAACTTATATCTGTAGCTTCTAACTTTTTAGATGATACATATAGAAATACTTATTTTTGCTACTTATTTTAACAAATAGTATTCTTTTTCTCCCTTTTAATTCTCTCTAGAATTGTCATCAATAACAATGATGTTAGCACTGGACCTTACTTCCATTTTTTTGTTAATATTTTGCTATGCTTTTTTTAAGATGCAGTGATTAAATTATTATAATTTTAGATATGGTGTGCCATACTGGGCAATAAATGTGCTGGTATCTCTTGAACTTTGGTCTTCCTTAAATCTCAATATACCTTTGCTAGGATATAACTTGATTCATATACACTGGCTACATTGATCACGTTCATCAGGAGCAAACCATGCTTGCCTTGTTATGGGAAATGTGAGTCTGGCTTATATATAATACTACAAAAATTTGATTGTTAAGGCAGAACAAAAGAACTAAAAAGTCACATTCCCTGCAGTCAAAAGACTTCTGCATTATTATAATTTGTAGGTGGGTTGATGATAGAATTAAAACGTAAAGGAATTCTAATTCATGTTTATTAACATGTTTTAAGTGATCTGTGTGGAAAGCATTGTACTACAATCAGGTACAATCTTAAAGCATTTCATTATAAAGTATAATGATTTACCAAAGACGCTTTAATTTTCTTGAGTAGTATATTCCAGAGTTCATATATGTAATAGCTGATAGAGTTCTATACAAACACTTCAATCCCATAGTCAAATTGTATATTTTATTGAATTCTGAAGTGACCAGAAACTAGCATAACCTGTACATGATGTAAACATTTTTCCTGCCAATTTGAATATATTATTCAAATCAATGTTCACTCTTACACTAAAATATGCATAAAAGTGTCATGTTTAACTTTTACTATATAGAAACCTATGTTCACTTATAAACAATTTTACAAGATTAAATTGGTTTACTTAGGAATTCATTGAAACATAATTTACAGGGGAAGGGCTAAATTTTTGCAGAATTCATAAAAAGCTTTATATAGACTAGAAATTCATGCTAATTCCCTTTCAGAAAATGATGAACCAAAGAAATTTAAAAGAATGAAAAAAAATCAGAACTATATGAACTTTATACCAGTACCACCATTATATTTGTCTGTACCTTTCAACTTAGAGAAAATGTTGTGTTTATCATGTTTACACACTGTTTCATACATTAATATTTGCTCTTTGAATTTCCCTTTCCTCTCTTTGAGAATTTCATCAGCTCAACTAACTAAAACTTCTCGATCCTTTTCTTCCTTTCAACCCATTCACTTTTCCTTTATATAAGTCCTTGTTCATTCTAACTACACAACCAATCCCTCTCAAAGTAGTTATTTTGTGTTTCAACCATCTTGATTAAACACCCAACCTTTCTTGACCACTTTTTTTTCTATTTTAACACATCCTTCTTCCATTTCTATTGTACTTAACCTGTTTCCCTGAAAATAAGACCTCCCCAGATAATAAACCCAATCGGGCTTTTGAGTGCATGCACTACAATAAGCTCTCCTCAAAAATAAGGCCAATCACTTATTTCGGGGAAACATGGTATCTATTTCCTAATATATCAAACTTTCACTTCAATATGACAAAGTGGTCAGAAACAAACTTTTATATACCACCATATTTATCTCTTTCAACAAATATTCCTCATAACAGAAAATGTTGTCTACTACTGTTCTACCAGCATTTGCAGTCTAAAAATGTTTCCATTTCTCACATTTTCTACCAATGTATCTAAATTCATCACTCAGTTTTATACCATTTATGTATAAATATTCACCTCCTTTTTGCTGTAAAACTATCTTCATTACTATTTGATATACCCATGTTTTCCCGAAAATAAGACTGGGCCTTATTTTCTTTTGGGGCCCAAAATAAGCACCAGGGCTTATTTTCAAGAGGTGTCTTATTTTTTCCATGTATAAGAGGCCCACTTCTTCTACTTGCTTGTGGCGAGTCAGGAGGACACACAGTGCACCAGTGCCATGCCGTGAGACAGGGTCAAGGCCCCCACAGAAAGGCCACACGTGCCCTGACACCTGTCTTGCCACGTGGCTGTGGGACCAGCATACCACTTGGCCTCCTGCTTTGTTGCGACTGCAAGTGCGCTGGCAGCCATGTGGGCTCCTGCTGCACATGACTGCTGGTACTGCTGCCATGAGGCAGGTGTCAGGGCGTGGATGGCCTGGCTGCAGGGGCCCTGAGGTAAGCTGATGTGGGGCACATGGGACAGCTCCACCCACGCGCCGCTTCATGGCCGTGGCACCATGAGCAACCAGTCGGAATGAGCAGCTGCACAGCCTCTTAAATAGGGCTTATTTTGGGGATAGGACTTATATTAGGTACGCACATAAATCATGCAAGGTCTTATTTTTGGGAAAATGGGTATTATTTTTATATCTATATTTATCATTGTTTCACACAATCTAAAATTCACTGCAAATCTTTCAAGTTCTCAGCCAAGAGCAATGGACTATTTGCATACAAAAGTACACTTATATTAATTTCCATTGATGTACTCTAGCATCACTACAAACCATTCTTCCATAAAAATATTAAACAATCATGTCATGTAGTTTCTATTTCATTCTTTAGTCAATAATTAAACACTTGGTAAACATTAGAGTTACTCTTATGCATGGTTGCATTTATCATCTACAGCATGATGTCACATTCAACAACTTTCAAATATGAACTAAGGGATTCATACTTTCATTAATATCTACAATAACATTTGTGGGACAAATTTATACTTTCTGGTTTATATTTTGATTTACATCTTCACCTCTCTGTATGCATTGTTTAAGAGTTACCATGGATGAGACAGGAACCTGCATTGCTCCAACTAAATAAAACAGTATATAAATCCAGATCAGGTATATTCATGGCTCAAGGTAGAGGAGAAAAAGGCCCATTAATCTGAAAGGACAGGGTGAAATGCTTAATATTTAAACATTGGCTTGATTATTTTGTTATGCATTATTTATTATATGTAGCTTCCATGCAGAGGGACCTTAAGAATCTTACACCGGTTTCTTTTAGTAAGATGAAAATTACATAGCAATATCACAAAAGGAGAACTTAATAAAATTACAAAGAAAATGGTGGCCACTAAGGAATGACAAAAAACACAATCTAGAGCGGAGGCCTTCGCTTCATACCAGCTTCCCCCCCACCCTCCCCATGTTTTTACAACTTTTGTAAAAATCACTTCAATGGAGGCTAGCTTGATCTCAGGCAGTAATCCTTTCCAAATTAGATGTTGCAACTGAAAAGATTCAATTCTTTGAATCCTGTAGATGATAGTCCTTAAGAGAAGAAACCTTCTCCAATTTTACTTGAACTTATTGGATGAACAGAAGCTATTGGGAATAGGTAGTCCTGAAGATATCTAAGTCCTGAGCCGTTAAGTACTTTACATTGCAAATAGCATGTTGAATTAGACTTAGACTTAGACTTAAACTTAGAAGTTTATTTATATGCCGCCCTTTTCCCTGGGGGGACTCAGGGCGGCTTACAACTCGAAAGGGGGGGGGGAACCAAACATTTAACACGTAGGACAGTACGTCATTAAAAAACACAGCATTCATACCATTCGGGTGGGTTACAGTCTTTAGCCCCAGGCCTGACGAGATAGCCAGATTTTGAGGGCTGTGCGGAAGGTCTGGAGGGTGGTGAGGGTACGAATCTCCACGGGGAGATCGTTCCATAGGGTCGGAGCTGCCACCGAGAAGGCTCTCCTCCGCGTGGTTGCCAGTCAACATTGACCGGCAGATGGGACTCGGAGGAGGCCTAATCTATGGGATCTAATAGGTCGAGTGGAGGTGATTGGCAGTAGGTGGTCTCTCAAGTACCCAGATCCACTACCATGAAGGGCTTTATGGGTGACAAGTAGCACCTTGAAGCGTACCCGGAGATCGACAGGTAGCCAGTGCAGCTCGCGGAGGATAGGTGTTATGTGGGTGAAGTGAGGTGCACCCACAATCGCTCGCGCGGCCGCATTCTGGACTAGCTGAAGTCGCCGAATACTCTTCAAGGGCAGCCCCATGTAGAGCACATTGCAGTACTCCAGCCTAGAGGTCACACTTTGCACCTCTAGGTGCACTTTGAAACCAGGTGGTAACCAAGGCAGTTCTCAAACTAGAAGCATAATTTGGAAGAACTTTGGCACTCTCATAACAGAATACAAGTAATTGTATTCTGAATTAGCTTAAGCTGCTGAATAGTCTTCTGGGGCAGCTCCATGTAGACCTAATTGCAATAATCCAAATAGGGTATGTAAAGCATGAGTCACAATAAACAGAACTTCCCTTCCAAGAATGATTATAGTTGGCATATTATGATTTACTGTTTGCAGTAAAGCAATTAATTTATCAGAATTAAGTCCTTCCAGTTTTTGCTATTAT
The DNA here is from genome assembly GCF_051295495.1 of Thamnophis sirtalis. NCBI lineage: Eukaryota > Metazoa > Chordata > Lepidosauria > Squamata > Natricidae > Thamnophis > Thamnophis sirtalis. Next base: position 37,880,571 of record NW_028261392.1, read on the forward strand.
CATAATGTGTGGCTAAGTTGCTGTAACAATTGATGATATAAGCATCAGCTTTACTCCACAAAGACAGGTTATCTTCATTCAGGTCTATTAGTCCCCCTTTCTCCTTAGTTTCATAGGAATTCAACATACCTTTTCCCCCTTTCATTTATTAATTCATGGTCTTTATTATTTACTCTTTACATCTCAAGTTCCAATCTTCTACATACCACATTTATATTCAATTGGAAATGATTCAAGAAATGGCATTAGTAAATAATGCTCTATCGATGTACAGCTACTCCAGTTATTTATTTTGCAAGATATCTATACCTTTTCCACTGACAGACCCATAAACAAGATACAGGCTGCAATGTGAAATACACTGGAATAGTCTTCAGTTGTTAATTCTGTGACAAGAATTAAAATTAACACATGCACAATTGTTCTGAAAATGCCTCTTAAAATTTTCACTACCCCAAATATCTTTTCCAAAAACTGTTTTGGTGGCTGATTGTGTGAATGTGAAAGAGAAAATGGCTTGATTTCATATACAGTGAAACATAATTTTAATGAATTAATTGGGAGTAGGTGCCAATTATTCAAGACTTTCTACTGAATCAGAATGGAGCACAGCAACATTTGAATAAATAATGCAAAGTGATGAGAAGTATGCTGCTTGGGCGGTTATTAAAATAAATTGAAGAAATTTGTTAAGCTGTACATGTACTGTAATGTTCAGGTAAAAAGTTTGGTAAAATGAGATTTCACTGGATATGACATTGCTTGGTAATAGTAATAGCCTGGATTAATCCTGAACATACTTCTATTGAAAATAAAATAAAGATGAAAGATGAAAAGACTAGATTAAAATGGAAAAGGCTGCTTTAATATTCTTAAAGCAGACTTTAAATATGGCAGAGATGTTTGGAGAGTCAAATTTACATATGCTGATAATCTCTATGTCTCACTACATTTGGGAGTGCTTAAATTCCTGCTTGAGAACAACATTTTAAGCTTTTGGAGTATAAATTGAACACTGTATAAATTATTAGGGGAAAATAATTTTAATAATCTTATGGATATTTTTCAGAAACACTAAGCAGGAAATTTAACACAATGACATGCCAACTCCATGTGTATTTGCCTAACCATTAGCTTAAGGCTACTTTAGCAGCATTTATTTAAAAATTACCAACGTTTTCCACGCAATTTGTAACAGGAAATTATGACCAATCATGGCTTTTGTATTGTGTGTGAATTTACAAACAAGTATTTGTTAAAATGTATATCCATTTACATGTAAATTACTCATACACATCTTCTAAAAGCTTTATAAAACAAAAGATATCAGCAAAAGGTAATTTCTTTTTAAAAGATCTATTTGCTTTTGGGAAACAGTTTAATCCAAGAAGACTAATTTGATCCTTCTTTTACATGTTGTGTAATGTTGAGGATGAGTTAGTGATGAAATAACATGCTTTAAATTAATATGTGGACACAAACAGTGGAATAGATGGGGACATGTGAATGTTATAGGCTTACTGCTTAAATGCCATTGTGTTGTAATATGTTTAGAACAAACAAATTTGAAAAGGACTATTTTATTAGCTTCCAAAATAATGTGTATATACATTTGTTAAATACTCAGTAACTTTAGCTTTGCTTTAAAAATAGATAGAGGAATGTTGTATTTGCCCCTTAAACTAGCAAATTAGCAAAGGCTATTTATTAAGGTTTCTGACAATCTTATTTGTTAATCTGTAATGTTTTAAAATAAAAAAGACATTTCTAACTCGACTACTATTTGACTTTTTTCCCCGCTGATGCGAAATCCTATGTAGAGAAACTAACAAATGTTCCTTTGTTTTATTTCCTTCATAGAATTTAACATTGTAACAGCACAATACATGTCATGTTAATTCAAAGTATCTATAAGAAGAGAATTCAGTAGTTTATTTTGGTTGAGGTTACATTCTGAATCAGAAGACAAGAAGTGAAAAACCTACAGATATCAACTTATGACCACAATTGAGCCCAAAATTTGTGTTGTTAAGTGATAAATTTGTTAAATGAGTTTGCTCCATCTTACAACTTTCCTCGCCTCCTTTGTTAAGTGAATCACTGCAGTTCTTAAACTCATAACACATTGATAAGTGAATCTGGTTTTGACTTTACTTGCCAGAAGGATGCAAAAGGAGATCACATGACTCTGGGACACTGCAACTGTCATAAATGTGAGCCAGAGGTCCATCATCCAAATGTAAATCACCTTACCATGGGGATGCTGCCAAGGTTGTGTGAAAATGATCATGTCACTTTTTTCAGTGCCATTATAACTTTGAATGGTCACTAAATGAACTGTTGTAAGTCAAGGACTACCTGTATAGTCCTTATAATGAGCTTTCTGATTGCCAGTACTGTTATTTCTGGAAATCCAATTGAATGGTAATTCATCTCGCTTGTGCACAAATATACACAGAGCTATTATCTGATTACTGCATATTCTATGAGAGTCTTCCACGGTATATAGATAAAATTTGATCTCCATTTCAATACTTTGAAAAAATTGTGCATTCCTTCACTGTAAATAGCAATTTATGAGATCTCAACTCTCCTTCCATTTTTTTTTGTTGAAAGATGAAATAAATGCCATAGCAGTTGAAATGTGAATCACAGAAACAGTTGAGTTTCCTTTTTTGTGTCTCTCTGCCCACCCAAGAATGGAACAAAATTATAGGTACTGTAGTAAATACACAAATCTTTAATACGCCATTTCAGAATTCTTGAAATGGTTAGCTGAATTATTTCAAATTAAATTAAGAAATGCAAAAATGATACTAGCAATAGAAGCTAGCTTAAAAAGAATATAAGGAAACCATCTCTAAATGATACAGTGAGTTGAATACTTACGGTTACCTACATTCTTGCTGGCTGAGAGAAAACATTTCGAATTCATAATTATCGTAATATTTATTTTATTATATCACACTACAGCCATAGACCCTGGGCTGTGGTGTAAACATAAGAATAAAAATATATAAGGTAAACACTTTAAACATCCAAAATATTATGCTTGGTTTCAAGCCCTTAGATTTCTGGGAAAGTTTTATTTCTGAAGGTAGATAAAACTGGGAACAAATAAATCTCCAACAGGAAGCTATTCTGGACAGTCAGACCTATTATGAAAAAAACATTTTTGTAAATTTTGCTCTCCCCCATAACTTTCTGAACATGGAAGATGATCAGCTTCTTCTTCTTGCATGAACAAAATGGTGATTCTAGCAGGAAAAGGTGATCCTGCAGGTAATCCAGCATCCAACCAATAGAAGACTTAATTGGTTATGAGTTTAAATTGTGCTCAATGCAGGACCCAAAAAGTGTTTCAGTGTGGCCACTGCTATGAGCACTTGGAGCATGAAGCTTCTAAGTGTTGTTGAAATGCAAACCCACATAGATTGTGTTGTAGTAATCTAATTGGGTGACATAAGCCACTATAGTGCGGTCCCAAGTAGATAAAAGCAGGCAAAAGCCCACCTTCTCCTTGTCCCAAGGCCTGGGGCAGAGTATCATATTTTTAATACTCTTTTAAAGGCCAGTAAAATGAGGGTTGTACAAATTTCCAGGGTGGTCCATGACATTCCTTAATAGAGAGAACTAACTTTGCCAGATCTTAGATGATGGGCAGAAGATGGGTGGTCCTTCAAATAACTGTTGCCTTGGGTTTTAAAGGTGATAACCAGAACCTTGAATTGTATCAGGAAATCAGCAGATACCCAATGGAGTTCACAGAGCAGGGGTGTTACATTGGCTCATTTCTGCTTGTCTGCTATTTCTATATTAGCTGTAGCTTTCTAATGGTTTTCAAAGGCAGACCCATGTAGATAGGCCTTGATTTACAACCATTTGTTTAGCCATATTCAAAGTGACAATGAGACTGAAAAAAGTGAGTTACAACCAGTCTTTGTAGTTATAACTTCACAGCATTCACATGGTAATCTAATCAAAATTTTCTTGCCAACCATAAATGTTGGTCCCATTTGTAGTTGTGTATCGAATACATTGCAATAGCACATCAAGATGACCAAGGCATGAATAACCATAATCAGCCTCCCAGTCCAGAAAGGATGCAGCTCCAGGAAACTAAAACTAAAACACTACCACTGCTCAATCAAGGACTTCAGGTTTGATTTTTCTCCTCCTATCAACACCAAATGGAACTGGCTATGGAGAAGGGAGAAGAATCACCAATAGTCTAGAAGGAATAGTAACCCAATGGATGTTAATTATGATAGAAATGCCTATTTATAGAAAATCATTTACCAGTACTCGGATTCAACGTACAGCAGGCGCTTCTGCAGAAGGATGTAAAAAAGGCAAATAGAACATGTATGTATGTATGTATGTATGTATGTATGTATGTATGTATGTCCACAGCTACAATTATGTGGCTGTGCCCACTATCTTTATTTTTTGACTCTCCCTCTTTTGAATGTTCCTGCCGCTCTCTTATACTTTACCATTCATTGCCAGTAAGTTCAGAAGGCTTACTCTATTCATGATTTTGAAGCTATATCACAATTAAATACTTCGTCACTATTATAAATGCAACTGAAGAGTTTATTGTATCTCAGTTCTAAGAATTCCCAGATCTCTCCTTTTTCTTCAATTTTGGGTGACTATATTTAAAGTTATTTTTTTCCACAAATAACCACCTTAAACCCCCCATAAGATCAACACACGCAGAAAGCATTCGATAACTTAGATTGGAATTTTTTAATCACACAACTAAAAATGATGAAATTCAGCGACAAATTTATTAAGATTATAGAAACTATATATTCACAGCAATTAGCAAACATTATAATTAATGGAGAATTAACAGAGAGGGTACGAATCGGAAAGGGTGTTAGACAAGGGTGTCCGCTCTCCCCATTACTATTTATTATGTCGTTAGAGGTACTCCTAAATCAGATAAGATTAAATCAGGAAATTAGGGGTTTGACCATAAAAAAAGAACAATATAAAACACAGGCCTTCACTGACGACATGGTCTTTATTGTGGAAGACCCTCTAATCTCAGGACTGAAATTAATGAAGGACATTGAGGACTTTGGGCGTGTGGCCGGATTAAAAATAAATAAGGAAAAAACAAAAATGATTATAAAGAACTTTCCCAAAAAACAGATAGAAGAACTAGAGAAAGCAATGGAATTAAAGGTAACTAAAAAGGTCAAATACTTAGGGATTTGGCTATCTGCGAAATGCTCTTCTATAAAAGAAGATAACTATGATAAACTATTACGAAACATCCAAAAAGATTTTAAAAATTGGTTGAAGCTACAAATATCGTTGATGGGAAGAATCGCAGTAATCAAGATGAATGTCTTGCCAAAAATACTCTATTTATTTCAAACGGCACCGGTCAAATTAGGAGAAAATTTTTATAACGATTTGGATAAAATGGTACGAAATTTTGTGTGGAATGGCAAAAAGCCTAGAAAAAAATATAAGCATCTTCAAGATAAAAGAGCGCAAGGTGGAATGGGCCTACCGGAATGGAAATCATATCATCAAGCAGCAACAATGTGGATAAAGGAGTGGGTAATGTTAACCAACAAAAGAATCCTAACGATAGAGGGCCACGACTTGCAATGGGGGTGGCACAATTACTTATGGTGTGAGGGAAATAAAGTCCACAATTATTTTAGAAGACACCATTTAAGAGGGGTACTGATTAAGGATTGGCTGGAAATTAGAAGGAAATTCTATATCCAACTACCCAAATGGATATCCCCGACGGAAGCCCTGATATACCCAAATCTGATAAATTTTGAAAAAAATGTTATTTACAAACAGCTGTTAGATGACCAAAATAGACTAAATTCCAGGGAAAATTTGGCTGAAATGGGAATAAATATTGATTGGTAGCCATACTTTCAAATACAAAATAAATACAAATCAGATCTAGCACAATTTGGCTTTCAGGACAAGGACCAGGAATTGGATAAAATCTTAATAGGACCAGACGAGAAATTAATCTCGAAAATATATAACTGCTTGCTGATCCGAAAAATGGAAGCAGAAAGAGTGAAAGAAGTCATGGTAACCTGGGCCCAGAATATCGTCCACACAATTGACCTGGATGACTGGAAAAGGGTATGGGAGTGGAACCTGAAATTAACGAAGTCGACGGCCTATAAAGAAAATATATACAAAATGTTCTACCGCTGGCATCTCCCTCCGACAAGACTGGCAAAAATTTCCTCAAAATTATCGGCCAAATGCTGGAAATGCAAAACAACACTGGGCATGTACTACCACATGTGGTGGACGTGTCCGGTGGCTAAGACATATTGGAAGCAAACACTAAGATGGCTGAATGAAATCATGTCAATTAAATTAAGTCTTAAGCCGGAAATGTTTCTATTAGGGATAACAGATCAAAAAATAGGTAAAACCAATCAATACCGTCTCGTCCACATCTTGACGGCGGCAAGGATCGCTTACGCGCAGTGCTGGAAGAGTGAAAATGCCCCCACTAGCACAATGGTGATGAATAAAATCTTAGAATTAGCGGAAATGAACAGATTGACAATGCGGATTAATGATAAAGAAGACACAGACTTTTACAAAGTCTGGGAGAAATTGTACAAATGGCTTGATGAGACAGTGAGGATTCAGATATAAAAGGAGGTAGCTGACTAACTTAAAATGATCTAAGCAACAACTCAAATAAACAATACACAAAGACAGAGGGACAAATGAGAGTAGAAATGTATTAGAGGTGAGAATTCACCGTCGAGTAATACCATTAGACCACAACGTTGGAAAAACTTGAAAAGCTGATAGGTAATCCGTTATAACTACCTGCATGGAATTAGCAACCTAGTCTCATACTAGGTAAGGCGAGATGAGCTATGGGAGATGAAAATATGTAAAGAGCTTTATCTATTTTTGTATCTTGTATTTTGTAAATCTTGCCTTTTTTTATATAACTTTCAAATAAGGAAAAAAAAAAAAAGAGAACCAGGTCATCCCGAAGAGGAGAATATGTAAACACAACAACGGATAGAGTGGATGGAGGGAGGAGTAGAAGGAAAGATAGGAAGGAGAGGAGAAAGGAGAGGAATAGGAGAAAGGGAAAGGCAGAGGAAGAATGGGAGGGAATGTAAGAGTAGGAAAGAGGGGAGGAATGGGAAGAAGAGGGGAAGGGTAAAGGGGAGGAAGGGGAAGGAGAGAAGGGAAAGGAGAGGAGGAAGGAGGGAAGGAGAGAAGAAAGAGAAGAAAGGGGGTAGGAAGGAGGGAGGGAAGGAGGGAGGGAAGCAAGGAGGGAAGGAAGGAGGGAAGGAAGGAGAGAAGGAGGGAAGGAAGGAGGGAAGGAAGGAGAGAAGGAGAGAAGAAAGGAGGGAAGGAAGGAGGGAATGTAGGAGAGAAGGAAGGGGGGAAGGAAGGAGGAAAGGAAGGGGGAAAGGAAGGAGAGAAGGAGAAAAGGAAGGAGGGAAGGAAGGAAGGAGGGAAGGAAGGAGGGAAGGAGAGAAGGAGGGAAGGGGAAGGAGGGAGGGAAGGAAGGAGGGAAGGAAGGGGAGTAGGAGAGAAGAAACGAGGGAAGGAAAGAGGGAGGGAGGGAAGAAGAAGTAGGACCGTTGTAAGATAAGATGGATCTATGGGATGTTAAGAAAGCAATCTTCAAGTATATTGTCAACTGTAGGGAAAAATTGTTATAAATACATATTATTAATAACAGTTATGAGATCATATAATTGTGAATGTATATATGAAATTGATAAAATAAAATTAAAAAATCAACACGCCCATTTAAAGTCTTAACTGGGGGGGGGGGTAAAACCCTCTAAGAGTCCCTATTCCACAAAACACTTTTGTTAACACACAACCACACTATCTGGGTCACCATTTTGGAGTTAATGGAACTCTGCCTATTTTCTCCAGGAAGTATTTAATATGAACCTTTGGAACAGGAATTCATTGGCAAAGCTATATGATATCATTACTCCTTTCCCATTTGGCTAGCCAACAGCTCTAGTTGTGGCTTGACTGTTTCAGCCAACTGGCATACCTCCAGACAATTTTACAATGCAATAACTTTGGCATCAACAGTTGGGAAGCAAACGCAAAACACTCTGTATTTGAATCATTGTTTATTCAAGTTAACTTAATTTCAAGATTTCCATAGCACACTGAAACATACCCTAACTCCTTGGACTGAGTTTACCAAATCCTAGGCCAAAATATGATCTGTGGTTCATCAGGCCATGTGAATTCAAACATTGATTTCCATATGAAATGTGTTTCAGTGTGTAGGAATTTGCATGGAAAGACCCTTTTAGGAATGGTTTCGCCATTATGTAAATGCTGAAGAACTAAAACAGTAAAGAACTAATTAGCTAGCATTTCAGTCAACAAATCACTTTTCCTCCAGAAAAATGGTTTAGGACATATCAGTGGTGGGTTTCAAAAAATGTTCAAACCTACTCTGTGGGTGTGGCCTCCTTTGTTGGAGTGGCTTGCCACCCATGTGACTGGATGGGAGTGGCTTGTCGCCCATGTGACCAGATATGAAGATGCCGACGATACTTGTCAGAACCACAAGCAGAATAAAAGAACAAACAGTTTTTATCTGAGGCAGCTCCCCCTCAGCCCCCCTCCTTCTGCAGAGAAAAGTAAAAGCAGTTTAAAACTTTTTGTCTGAGGCAGCACCCCACACCCACCTCCCTCTGCTGTGAAGAGAGACAGGAAGGAGCAAAGCTCTTAATTGTCAAGGCAAAAAAATGAAGACAAGAGAAAAGGTTTTATCAGAATTCATATTCTTCACTCACATGTCCATTCCATCCATACCTATCTCCTCATCCCCAGGCTCATCCGGACATACATTCCATCATCTGATCCTTCAAACTCTGACCTTAAGTAATTAGATTTTGCTCAGACAAAAATAGTAGCAAGTGCCTAGGGAAACACAATTCCTAGTGATCAGAGCTGCATGCTTGTTTGCTTCCCACCTTTATTATTTTGATAACCTCCAGATGGCTAAAATACCTTCTTCTCCTATTTTCGCCCACAAAAACCTTGTGAGATTTACGTTATTGTAAATAATGTAAATGTATCACGATACATTTCTTTTGCAAATACGCTAAGCAGTTCTAAAACGAAATTCCACTGAAAATAAACAGATATTATCTGTCAACAGCGGATACTCAATAGTAAAGGATTAGAATCATACTTAAAATAATAGAAAAGCCATTTAAAGCAAGAAAGTACCAGCTGAATTTAGAGCTCAAACGTTCCATGCTTAATACAGGTATGATACAGGTAAGTCTTCGACTTGCAACAGATCATTTAGTGACCGTTCAAAGTTACAACGGCCCTGAAAAAAGTGACTTATGACCATTTTTCACATTGCAGCATCCCATGATTATGTGGTCACAATTTGGACACTTGGTAACTAGTTCATATTTATGACAGTTGTAGTGTCCCAGGGTCAGGTGAGCAACTTTTGTGATCTCCTGATAAGCAAAGTCAATGGGGAAGCTAGATTCACTTAACAATCATGTTACTAACTTAACCACTGCTGTGATTCACTTAAGCACTGTGGAAGGAACGGTCATAAAATGGGGCAAAATTCGCTTAAAAATATCTTGCTTTGCCACAGATATTTTGGGCTCAATTGTGGTCATAAACTGAGGATTACTTGTACTATGCCCTTGTGATGGAGATTACAGGCATTATTAGAAGAAGAAAAACAAAGTTGCAATTCTGAGTTAATGCTTTGGACCTCCAGCAGGAAAGGCTCTAATCCCGACTGCTTTTTCCAATGCTTTTTGATTATGGCAAGGTTAGTTTTGGGTCTAAGTCTACATGGAGAGAAGTAAGCAGTGGGGTACCATGAGGTTCCTTCTTAGGCCCAGTACTCTTCAATATCTTCATAAACGATTTAAATGAGGGAATAGAAGGGGAACTTACCAAATTTGCAGATGATACTAAGCTGGCAGAAATAGCTAACACCCTAGAACAGTGATGGCTAACCTTTTGGCGTGCCAAAATTGTGTGTGCATGCACCACCCACCTGCGCATGCATGCGCAACAAACCCCACACACATGCACGTGTAAACACACACACCCCATGCATGGGGAGTTTTCACCCTCCCCAGGCTCCAGAGGTTTTCCTGAAGCCTGGGGAGGGCAAAAACTACCTCCCCCTGAAGGCCCTCTGGAAGGCAGAAACAGATCATTTTGGAACTTCTGGTTGGCCCGTTGGGCCCGTTTTTCACCCTCTGCAGGCTTTCCTGAAGCCAGGGGAGGGCAAAAATGGGATCCCTCGGTCCTCCAGAATGTCAAAAATCAGCTGGCTGGAGTTGAGGGCTGCCATGCTGGTAAATATGGCTCCATGTGCCACCTGTGGCAAGCGTGCCATAGGTTCGCTATCACGGCCCTAGAAGATAGGCTCAAGATCCAGATGGATCTTGACAGACTTGAACACTGGGCCCCATCTAACAAAATGAAATTAAATGTAGATAAAAGTAAAGTCTTACACTTAGGTAAGAAAAAAACAAAAGTATACAAATAAGCTGGGTGAAACCAGGCTTAATAGCAGTGACTGTGAGAGGGATCTTGGGGAGTCCGAGTCAGACCGGGCACTTTTAACATCCAGCATCAGAGTTTACATCCGGGCAATTAGGACGTCAAAAAGAACATACATTGCCTCTCTGATTGCTTCCGCTGAGTCGCGCCCAGCCGCCTTGTTCAGGATAACCCGTTCCCTCCTAAATAGGAGGGATACGAGCGATCCTTTGCAAGGCAGAGCTGAGGACTACGTCCAATTCCTCGCGGATAAAGTTGCTCGGCTTCGGGCGGACCTGGACTCCAATTCTGCAGAACCAGCTGAGGCACTAAGGGATAATCTGGTAGGACATCACTGGATTGATTTTCAAGCTGTTACCCCTGAGGACGTGGACAAGGCCATGAGAGCTGTAAGTGCCTCCACATGTGTACTGGACCCGTGCCCCTCCTGGCTGGTTGTTAACAGCAGGGAGGTGACACGGGGCTGGATCCAGGCGGTTGTTGCCGCCTCTCTCCGGGAGGGGGTCTTTCCCCGCGCATTAAAGGCGGCGGTGGTGAGACCTCTCCTGAAGAAGCCATCTTTGGATCCAGCCGTCCTAAACAACTATCGTCCAGTCTCCAACCTCCCCTTTGTGGGGAAGGTTGTTGAGAAGGTGGTGGCCTTTCAGCTCCAGCGGTCCTTGGAAAAAACCAATTATCTAGATCCCTTCCAGTCGGGTTTCAGGCCTGGCTACAGCACGGAAACCGCTTTGGTCGCATTGATCGATGATCTCTGGAGAGCCAGGGATGGAGGTCATGCCTCCATCCTGGTACTCCTTGACCTCTCTGCGGCTTTCGATACCATCGACCATGGTATCCTTCTGCGACGACTGCGGGAGGTGGGGGTGGGAGGCACTGTCTTACGGTGGTTCTCCTCTTACCTCTCGGACAGGTCGCAGTCAGTGTTAGTCGGAGGGCAGAGATCGACCCCTAGGCCCCTAACGTATGGGGTGCCGCAGGGTTCGGTCCTGTCCCCCCTCCTCTTTAATATCTACATGAAACCGCTGGGTGAGATCATTCGACGGCACGGGATAAAATACCACCAGTATGTGGACGATACACAGCTGTATCTGTCCGCCCCGTGCCAACTCAATGAAGCGATGGACGTGATGAGCCAGGGCCTCGAGGCTGTTAGGGACTGGATGGGGGTTAACAAGCTTGTACTCAATCCAGATAAGACCGAGTGGCTGCTGTGCTTCCCTCCTACTAATTGGCCAAATGTTCCACCTCTCAGGCTGGGGGGTCAAATAGTACGCCCCTCAGATAGGGTCCGCAACTTGGGAGTCCTCCTGGATCCACAGCTGACTTTTGAACACCATTTGTCAGCTGTGACCAGGGGGGCATTTGCCCAGGTTCGCCTGGTGCACCAGTTGCATCCCTACCTGAACCAGGAGGCTCTCACAACAGTCACTCGTGCCCTTGTGACCTCTAGACTGGAGTACTGCAACATGCTCTACATGGGGCTGCCCTTGAAGAGTATTCGTCGACTTCAGCTTGTCCACAATGCAGCCGCGCGAGCGATCGTGGGTGCGCCTCGATTCACCCACGTAACACCTATCCTCCGCGAGCTGCACTGGCTGCCTGTTGATCTCCGGGTACGCTTCAAGGTGCTAGTTGTCACCTACAAAGCCCTTCATGGTATTGGGTCTGGGTACTTGAGAGACCGCCTACTGCCAATTACCTCCACTAGACCAATAAGATCCCACAGACTAGGCCTCCTCCGAATTCCATCAGCCGGCCAGTGTCGACTGGCGACTACTCGGAGGAGGGCCTTCTCTGTGGCTGCTCTGACCCTCTGGAACGAACTCCCCATGGAGATTCGTACCCTCACCACCCTCCAGGCCTTCCGCATAGCCCTTAAAACCTGGCTGTTCCGACAGGCCTGGGGCTAAAGACTCCCAGCCCCACTTCGAACGGTATGATTGTTGTGTTTTTTAACTGTGTATGGTCTTTATGTTTTTGTAACTTTGTCTGTTTTTCCCCTCCCTTTGAGTTGTGAGCCGCCCTGAGTCCCTTTCAGGGAAAAGGGCGGCATACAAATAAATGAAAATGAAAATGAGTCTTAGTAGATAACCAGCTGCAGCAGCAGCCAAAAAAGCCAATGCAATCCTAAATTGCAATAACAGAGGGATAGAATCAAGATCAAGTGAGGTACTAATACTACTCTATAAAGCCCTAGTAAGACCACACCTAGAGTACTGCACCTAGTTTTGGTCACCACACTATAAAAAGATGTTGAGACTCTAGAAAAAGTGCAGAGAAGAGCTACCAAGATAATTAGGGCACTGGAGACTAAAACATATGAAGAACAGTTACAGGAACTGGGCATGGCTAGTCTAGAGAAGGACCAGGGGAGACATACTAGCAGTCTTCCAATATTTGAGGGGCTGTCACAGAGAGGAGGGGGCCAAGCTATTTTCCAATGCACCTTAAGACCAGACAAGGAAAATTGGATGGAAAATGAATAAGGAGCGATTCAACCTAGAAACAAGGAGCAACTTTCTGACAGTGAGAACAATCAACCAATGGAACAGAAGTTGCCTTCGGAAGTTGTGGGGGCTTCATCACTTGAGACTTTCAAGAAGAGATTGGACTGCCATTTGTCAGAAATGGTGTAGGATCGAGCAGGGGGGTAGGGAGGTTGGACTAGATGACCTATAAGGTCCCTTCTAACTCTGTAAATCTGTTTTCGAGCACTAACTCCAGACTTATAAAGCACATTTTTATAGACAGGTCAGTCTATCGTACAAAGAGCAGAGCCAGATGATGCCTCGCACTGTCAATTTCACCGCTTTGAGGTAGAGCAGATTGCGGGAAGCGGGCGCTGCAGGCGAGGCGAAGGAGACCCACGCCGCTTACTCCCACGCAGCCCTCCTTTCGGGGTGGGGGGGGGAGAGGCAAGAGGGCGGAGCAAACGGCACCGTGACTCTGGCCGCGAGCGGGCAGCTTCCGCAAAACCGTTTGTTTTGTCGCCCCGCCTTTTCCGGCCGCGGTCGGTGCGAGCAGGAGGAAGACCGGCAAGAGGCGCGCGGGTTTAGTGGCAGCGCCCAACGAAGGGCGATGCGCAGCCCCGGTGCTACCTGAGGTGGGGGCGAATCTCCATGGCGACGGCGCGGCTTTGGGAAGGTCCCTCGGCTTTCCCGTCCCCCGGTGGCGGTGGTGGTCGTGGCGGAGGCGGTCGCCGCCCTCCTGCGGCTGCAGCGGCCGCAGCCCCTCTCGGAGCTCGCGGGATGTGAGGGCGAGGCGCTGCCGCGGAAAGGAACTTCGCCCGAGCAGGTGATTCCTTCTTCCTCACTTTTTTGCGGGAAAAGAGAAGTCGCATCTCGGGAAGAGGGTGCTGCGGGTGGCCGGCCGGCCGGCCGGCCGGCCTGCCTCCCTCGGTCCTGGATCCCCTGCTAATTGCTGCGCCTTGAAAAATGCGCGCGTAGGAGACTCCGGGCATAAGTTAGAAGAGGTGCTCGGAGAGGACTGGGTGTGACTTAGACGATGGCTGGCGGCTTTTTCTTTCTTTTTTAAGGGAGGCTAGTAGCTTTATTCGATCTGGGCTTCCAAGTGCGGTGTTTATACGTGAAGCCCTCCACCTCTGGAATATTAGGAGGGCTAATAGTTTTGGGGAGGTGGTTTTAGTCCTTTGGCGTATTCAAGCTAACTCAGCTACCTGGGCTTTAATTTTCTAGGTTCGGCTGGAATTGAATTGCAGGTTGCCGCCCTCCCCCCCCCTTTTTTTTTTGCTTCCTCTACAAGGTTCTTTTTACTGTTTTGTAAACATACCTTGGTTGTAAAATCAGGAACTAAAGGCCCTTGAACGGAATTTGGTTTACAACCTACAACCGACACCATATAAATGCCACACACACAGAATAGCCCAAAACACACACACTGCTAGAGAGAAGTTTCCTGAAGATGAGCTCCAGCACCAAATCCGAAAGCTTGGATAGCAATAGCAGTTAGACTTATATACCGCTTCATAGGGCTTTCAAACCTCTCTAAGCGGTTTACAGAGTCAGCATATCGCCCCCACAGTCTGGGTCCTCATTTCACCCACCTCGGAAGGATGGAAGGCTGAGTCAACCTTGAGCCGGTGAGATTAGAACCACTGAACTGCAGATAACAGTCAGCTGAAGTGGCCTGCAGTACTGCACCCTAACCACTGCGCAACCTCGGCTCATGACAAAACCTCTGGTCCGGGTGACTGACCCAGATTGGGTGTTGAGTTTGGTTTATTTTTCAAGGACCATGCATGAGATTGTGCAGTGCCTTGATAATTCTTTTGGAATTTAGTCATTTAAACTGTATAAAATTGTAAAGATCAGAGAAGGACAAGAGAGCAGAAAAGTTCATATGCAAGGTTTGAATTTTTGTTAGATTTGGTTTTTCTTCTAGCTGATTTTTTTCATCAGAATTCTTGAAATAATATGGGTTGGTTGTAGTATATGTTCCAAGATAGGGCATGATTTCATTATCAGTTTTTAATCAGTTTCCTCTTATTTTTCTGCTGGCAAAAATGCAGAGATTGTGTGAGATTCCTATCTTAATTCATATAGCAGAGCTAGGAGGGAAGATACCAGGTAAAGGCTTGCCTTAGAAGATAATTGGAAATACCACACAGCCACACCAAGATAGGAAGCCAAGAGCAGGCTATACAGGCCTAGCGAGCTTCTAGAAGAGGATATGGACATCTAATCCATTGGTTGATAGGAATTAATCAACTGAGCAAACCACTTGATCAAATTGGTTCTCTCGACATGACAGACTTCTAGTGTTAATTTTGATTTGATTGATGGTTAAATGGTCATTAGCAGGCTCATTTTACCTGTTGATTTCCCTGTACTTTTAAATCTAATGTATGAAACCATTGGAATAAATTTATCTACAACTTTAAAATGTATTTGCTTACTTGATTTTTTGCCCAAACAAACAGGGTAAATTGGATGTTGTTCATATACTGAGCATACTTAATATTCTGTTAACCATTTGGGATCATTTGTCCTGGACTTGAATGGGTGGTATATGGAAGCTTTGAGCATCTGAGGTTACCCAACTTGTATTTAAATCCAGATTAGTTTTAGAAATTGCTGATTTGCAATCCTCAAGCTCTAAAATGCATAAATAGGTCTCCCCCCCCCCCCCAACTTTTGGTGAGAGCTGATGAGGCTGAATAAAATAATACCAGACTGGGTCAGAAAATAGATTGGTATGGATTGATAAATTATTGTATCTGCAGAACATTGAGAAGTTTCTAAAATAAAATTGCCTCAAAATAACAGTTAAATATTGCTTTTCCCCATATCGTAGTGCAGTATTTAGAAATCAATATTGTGGGATGGCCACTGTAGAAGGAATGGTGGAAAAACAAACTCTATTTTGGATGCTGAGTTTGGGAATCTGGGTGAATCACTAGGCATACCACCTTGATTACTATTAGATACGCAAGCAGGAATAAATACTTTTGCCAGTTCTCAAACAATCAGTTCAATTACCTAACAAATGTATTTCTCAAAGATATTTGATAAACTCAGACTTTCTACTTCAAGCTTTCCTTGTAAATCTGCACAAATATTTTTCATATATTACCTTATTGATACTATATTATTAATTCTATAGGTAGATTTTATATATGACATAAAATCAACTATAAAATCAACTGCATACGTGTGACATTTCAAATATTTCATATGAACAATAATCCTGTTATAGTGTAAAATTCTGTAATTATAAAATGAGATATCACTAGGAAGAGCAATTCATTAGAGCCTGTTACATCTGTAATAGTCCCACAGTTCTTTAGTGATAATAGAGCTTATAAATAATATCACGTGCCACTCATGAATTGCTTTCTGTAACTTTCCAGCATACCCAGACAAAAGTTGCTTTGTTAAGATAAAGTTGAAAGTTGTAAGCACAAAATGCTAAGTTATTTTAGCATTCTTCATAGAGATAATAGGGAAACATTTCTATATACTTTCATTTTGCCAATGGCTTAAATTTTGTATTTGGATAAAAATTCTCTTAATAGAACACAATGATATAAATACAGTGTTTGCTTTTAAAACTGCTAGATAGCATGTTTTTTTTAAATAGTTCTTTCTATAATCTGTTTCAAGTAAAGTATATTCCTCACTTAATTTTGATAATTGGGACTGAATTTCTGTTTCTAAGCAATGTGTTTGTAAAGTGCAATATCACATGACCACACCACTTAGTAATAGCAGTTCTGGCAGTGAGGACAAAGCAGGTTGTCAAGCATGACCGTGACTTATGATTTCCACTGGCTTTTCTGATGACTTTGCATGTGATAAATTTATAAGGAAGATCTCATATCATAATCACAACCATGGGACGGTGTGAGTGTCAAAAACCCAGGCCAGTTGTTGTATGCCTAAGTCATGAACAGGTGATCATGTGGGCATTGCAATAGCCAGAACTTCAAAGATTGGTTCAGTGCCATCACAATTTTGAACAGTCATTGAACAAAGGGTCTTTAAACTAAGACTAGCTATAGAAGGTTTATGGGAGTCAGTTTAATGCAGTGATTAAAGGTGCCGATTAGAACCCAGAAGACTATGAGTGCTAATCCTACCTTAGGAAAAAAGACAGCTCGGTGACCTTGGGCCAGTCCTGCTCTCTCAGCCCTAAGAATAAGGCAATGACAACCCACTTCTGAAATCTTGACAAGAAAACGGTGAGGACATTTCAGACAATCATGTGGGATCAAGAGTGTAAAGAAGTGGAATTACAAATGATATAAAGGCTTTAAATGAGTTGTTACTCATGAAAAATTTGAATTGGGATGAATGTTATTCATGTGATGCCTCTATCAGAAGTTGGTTCAGTGAAGCAGGAGATGCTAAAATTGAGACCATCCGATGAGGAACATAGTCTCAGGAACATAGTCTCACCATCTCCCCAGGAACATGCAGGGAGGCCAGGGGCTGAGGACAATGCATTCCCAGGCCATCCGGCATTGAGGAAGTGGTCGACCAGAGGAGGAGCCATCTCCATCTGCACCTGAAAGCAGGGAAGGATCAGCTGCCAATGGTGCCGATGAAATGCAACATCCACTCTGACAAGGAACAGCTGCCTCCCCACCCAACCTGTAGGTACAGAGAGTGGAGTGAAGGGAAGCATAGAGGAGGTCTGCGAGGTTGCCCACAAGGAAGCAGCCCTGTTCCGCCTCACAAGAAACACCTGACTTGGGATGTTTTGGCCAGACACAGGGGAAAGGTGCATTTATCAGGAACAACCGTTTGCTTTGGTGAACACTCCCCTGGCACTCAAAAACACTACTTTGTGGATTTGGGGTTGTGATTCAGCCTTGTGGATTTTGGAGCTTGCTGTGTGGACTCAGAACCTTGTTTGTGGATTTCCTTCTTGCCTTGTGGATCGGCTCTGGTAACTATTGACTGAGTTTGTGGGACCAGGTGGCAGTGACAGTGGGTAGCTCCTTCAGGCAAAATTGTGGTGGAGCTTTACTGGCACCATTGGAGGACCATCTGTCATGATATAGCTGTACAATAAAACAGACTTTATTGGTAACTGCACTTGCCAACAGGACCCGAGTCAGAACAATTTATCATTTTAGATTCACAATAGGTTATGTAAGCAGAGGGAAAAGTATCCTAGATTTTGGATTTACTCCTATCAATCTATCCAGCATAATAGCAGTTAATGGTACCTGAATTTTCCAATAGTTAAATTAATATTTGGAGCAGGGATTTTACGAGCTTCTAAGCATATTTGAAATCCTGACATAAAATGGCTGAATATAGATAGTCCTTGACTTAAAATTGGCTGCTTAGTGACCAAAGTTCCAGCTAGAGTACTTACAATCCAGATCTGTGTGTGTGTGTGTGTGTATATGACATTTTATTGTATCTCCTTGAGTCCTTCTTTGAGATGGGCAGTAGAAATGTGAAAAATAAATAAAAAAAATAAATGATGGGCAAGCTCCATTACAAGATTATCTGTTATGGACATTAAAAATCTCATTTTGGTGAAGCATATAGGTGAGATTGAATAAAAAGTATTATGCTCAAAACAATTTAAAATGCAGAAATGAATCTGATTTCCAAAACGCAAAACCATTGTTCTTGAGCTCAGGTTTCTATATTACTAAATAGGATCAAGAAAAGCAGTCAATACAGAAATGGGCCATGAGATGAGCTTGATTTCACAAATGATAAACTTGTCCCGATACAAGTACATACAATTTAAAAATGGCACACTGAGAAAAGCATGCATGAACACTAAAATAACCCCAGACAATTATTTCCTGCCCCCATACATCAAGGCAAAAATACTATCACACATGCTCCAGATCTCCAGGACATTTGCAACCATAAAAATTCTACTTTGTTTATTGTTCTGCTTTTTTTAATAATACGATATGGGGCCTAGAATGAAGCTCTAAAATAAAATGCTATTTGAGACTGGCATGAATGAAAATCATCTGGACTTGGCCAGCACCAAATAAAACCTGTGGACAAAATTTTGCAGACCTCACATCAAGAAGAAGCCATGTAGCGAAAGATACTTTATGTTATCTGAGGGCAGATCTTAACCCATGAAGCAGCCCTGTTCTCTCAGAGGAGAACTCTGCAGTAACTCTGAATTTACTTCAGGCTAAGCAAACATTACTCAGAAGAAAGGAAATAAAAAAGGGTTGGGAAAAGGCAATATTGACAAACCAAAAACTTATGAAGTTGAATGGTTGGACTCTAACCTTAGACAAAATACTTTTTGTAACTATCATTGGTGGCTGTTGAACTTTAGTCATATATGGTTGAAGTCCAAAGGAAAAGTACTCTTAGACATCATAATTGTAGAATGTTAATATTCTACCTTTATGATGTAGGCTGAATAAGAACGTTTAGGAGGATAATATTCCTCATAGGGCTTTTAAACAGTAATGCTGATTACTAGTTTGTGTATTGGGAGTACTTCAATACAGCTCATCATGAATGATGCAGTAGATTGCAATTAATATCATGGCCCATTCAAATTCAAAGACCAAGACAATTTTGGAAGCCTGGTTTGAAAAACCTTCCTTATTTGGAAATTGTTATATATGAAGTCATGTTTAATATTTGTTTTTTAAACAAATAAGAGTGAATATGTGTTATATTTATTGTATTGCATATTGATGAGGTGCCATCAAGTAAAGTATATTCTGTTTGGCCTACGGGGCCTGACTTAGTATTTACTTATATCTGTCTGTCTGTCTATATTTATATACTTGGATGTAGAATATTGAATTACAGTAATAGTTTTATCTTGAAACATTGTCATATTCAGATAATACATACCTGAATTCAATATGAATAATAAAAGTAAATGGTAATCCCACATGGTCCTTCATGTAGATTTTTTTATTGCCATAATCAAGGACAATGCTGGCACATAACTAAGCATCCATGTTTTTTATGGATCTATATGTGTATAGATGAAGTCTGTATAGTCCCATTTACACAGCTTGAAGAAAAACTCATGTTTTATAATGTTATAATTAATTTAAAATTTACATTGAATCAGGAAGTGTGCTTTGCTCTGCATTGCTTACATGTCAATATTTGCAACATGAAACACAGTTCACACGGTCTATAGTCAAAGTTCAGCCATAAAAAACTATAATAGTTTTTACTGTATTTTCCCATGTTCTGTATTAAAATTCTGTTAATGATTTGCATCCTACTCTGTTCAAAACTAGTCTTAGAAAATAATAGATTCCAGTTTGGTATAGTGTGGCCCAATTTGCTAAATATTACTTGGGAAAGCTAGAGTTTTTACATACTTTCATCCAGCATGGGGAAAAGTTTCTAAACAGGAAGAATTGTGTGCAAAATTTAAAATATTATAAGGACCCATGCCAATTTTTTATAGAAATCCATGCCCAGGCTTGTAAGTCACAAAGCTTTAGTACCTTTTTTGTTTTAATGCTTATGTTTTTGTTCGGGGACAATATATTAAAATTGGAAGCAAATATGAATTATTAATGAGAAGTATTGTAGGAAATAATGCATAGTTTTATTCGAAGAGAAGAATAATGTTTTATTTGAAGAGAAGAAATGGCAGCAAGAAACGAGGATGCCTCTTCCTGAATATAGTTGAGCTAATTGTTTGATACAGTGTACAAAAAGAAAGTAAAAGAATTAATTGTTTTCTGTAAAAGAAAATATGTTTGTTGAGCCAATCATAGTGAATCATAGATATACATTATCCTAGGCGTTGCTTGGAGAGTCTAAGCATGAGTTAACGTCAGCTTGCTGCCCAAGGACTGAGTTCAAAGTTTGTGTAGCCACGCCTCCTGTTCCTTATAGAGGCCAGTTTAAAAAACTCAGTCGCCCTAAAAAGGACGCAGTTTGGGGAGCTCCAGTACTTGAGCAGCAAAGTTGGACTCTCCAAACAGTATAGTGTAACCTTTGTTATTTTTGTATTTAGTTCAGAGTTTAGTTTTTTTTGCAGTTTAGATTTTTTTCCGCATCATCTCTTCTCGACACGTGGAGCAGGCTGCTCGGTGCGAAGCTGCCTTCCGCGATCATCGTGGTTGAGGCACCACCGTGGGAGGTTCGTTCAATGGCTGCTGATGAACCTAGGGGTGCCCTAAAACTGTTGGAGGACTTTCCTTCTTGCTCCAGAGGCTCTCCTGAGGGGTCCAGATTGCCGACAGTCCCAGTGTCGCTCCAAACCATGCGGTGGCCATTTTAGACAGTTTAAAATTGGCGCGCTTTTCTTCTGAGCTGTTTGCCTTGCCACTACCTGTCTCCAAAGCAGATCGCTGCTGCGAGGGGTATTAATTTACCAACTTTGCTCCGGACAGGTCTCCCCTCCCCAGGAAGAATGTTCTGAGTGGCTGCAGGGTGTTTGGCTGTGTGATTTGGCCATACCCTTTGCATTTAGCGCGGATCTGTGGGCGCTCTGGATCTTTTCCAATTGGGGCCAACTCATTCATTGCCTCAGGACAGTGACTGTTCTATTTTGGACTTTAATTACTTCACTTCGACCTCCAGGGCAGCAGACCTGCAGTGAATGACAATTTCTTGTGCCCTGATCCCTTGGCAATGGCAAGCAACAGCGCAGCCGAAGATATTGAGCAAGCAGGTCCATCCACCAGTAAGCACAACAGGCCCGGTCCTGCTGGCAAGGGTGAGGGTACTGGGTGTACATCTAAGAGGAAACAACCCAAGCCTAAGAAGGCGTCCAAAGCTGTTGAAAATATTGCTGAGAGATGCCAAAGAGCCCTGGAAAAACTATTTCAAAAAGCCTAAAGGCTTGCCAGGGCTCCTTCTTCATCTGTGGAGGCCTCTGTAGGCCCTTCCCAGCCTACTTTCCATTGGGATATTTCTCCATCTCTGGTGGAGGAAGGGGAGCTTGACTTATCACCCGATCCATCCAGGGCATCTCCTAGATCCCTCAGTCCATCCCTGGTTGAGGATTCAGTGTGTGAGGCCTGTTCCTTCATTGAGGAGGAGGACCTTCCGTCTCCTAACTGTAGAACCAAGGGCCATTGCCTATCTGAGGACCAAGGCCCTAACCTTTCCCATGAGATGAAGGAGGTCATTGCACATGCGATATTTCAAGGGATTTATTAAGGCATCCAACAGCTGGATCACAGTCTGCCTCACTAGGGTCGATCTAGAACTAGGGCTCACCCTCCAGTTCAAAGACCAGCCACAGGGATCTTCATCTCCTCTCTCTTCTGCTGTCAGCGAAGAATCGGAAGTGGAGGAGGGTGGACAGGAGGCTCCAGATTTGTTGGAAGATAAAAAATCCAGCTCCTGACACGCCCACCTTCTCGGGTTTATTCAAACCCTCTATGTTCAAGGCTATCCTCACCAAAGCCAGAGCATCCACCCAAATTGATACTCCAGAGCCGGGAAATAAGGAGGTCATTGGATCTCAAGATGCAAGTGCAGGCTTCTTCAAGGAAACCACCCTACCCCAGGAATTGGTTCCAGCCCCTCAGTTTTTTCTGGATGTCATCCAGCATCAGGGGGCGCAGCCTGGATCAATGGCCAATCCTAGTGGGGTGGACAAGAAGCTCTACTCTAGAGCAATATAGAGGATCTCTTAAAGCTTCCTCTCGTAGATGATCCCATTGTAGCCCTAACCTCCGATTCTGTGCTTCCTTCTGACCTGCTGGAGTGTCTTAAAGTAGAGGATAAGAAGGCAGAGAATGCCTGCCACAAGACCCACCAGGCTACTGCGTGGGCCATGAGGGCTCCTTCCTCCTCTTCCTTTTTCAATAGGGCATCCCTCTTCTGGCTGCATAAATTGCAATCCAAACTGCCAGCTGGCGACACTAGGTTGTGCCAGGATGTCAACAAAATTATTGCAGCAGTCGAATATTCGGCAGATGCCTCTCTCAATGCCACCAAATTCTCATCAAGAGCCCTAGCTTCCAATGTGACCTCACGCCGCCTGCTTTGGCTCCACCACTGGCAGGCAGACATGAAGTCCAAATGGAAGCTTGCTTCTGCTCCCTTCAAAGGGGGAAAAGTCTTTGGGGAGGACTTGGATTCAGTCTTAATAGAATCCAAGGATAAACGCAAGATCTTACCATCCGTTACCAGGAAGTCTGATCGCAAGGGCCACTCTTATTTTCATAGGCAGCCCTTTCGGAATGCGGATCCTGCAGCCACCTCTGTGGGATTTAACTAATCTTATCCCCAGACACAGGATCGCACCCACGATAAGTCCTCATTTAGGGACAAGGGCAGACAACAGCAGACTAACCACAGTCTTTTCAAGGGGGGGGGTTCCAACTGCCCCTTTCGTAGACATAAGTGATGATCATCAGTCCCCTCCCATAGTCAGATGTCTCCAACTCTACGCCGCCCAGTGGGAGACAATGGTGATGGACATGTGGGTCCTAAACACCATCCGTCACAGCCTCACCCTGGACTTCCTTTCTCTTCCTTCATGGACACTTGTCTACTGCTCAATTTTGAAATCCAACCACAAGCGTCAGCTGATGCAGGTGGAAATCCGGCATTTACTGAACATAGCAGCCATTGAGCAGGTTCCGGTGGGCCAGGAGCGAAGGGGATTCTATTCTATCCTCTTCCTGGTTCCAAAGTCCTTTGTAGCGTACAAGCGCTTCAAAATGCAATCACTTCAAACCATATTGGGCTGCATCAGGCAGGGTGACTTCTTGACGTCAATCAACCTGAAGGAGGTGTACCTCCACGTCCCCATTCATCCAGCGCATTGCAAATTCTTGAGATTCCAGTTTGCAGACAAACATTATCAGTGCAAAGCTCTACCGTTTGGTCTGTCATCGGCCACCAGGACTTTTACCAAGCTCCTCGCCACGGTCGCAGCACATCTCCGATCTCGTCCATTGAGGCTCCAGTGCTACCTAGATGACATCCTGATACAGGTGTCATACGTGGCGCAAGCACATCAAGCACATCAAGACCTCAACACCACCATTCGCATGCTCCAATGGCACATATTCTCCGTCAACCTGGGAAAAAACCACTTGTCACCAACCTCCAGAATCGACGACCTGGGCACAATGATCGACTCCAAAACCTGCAGGTCTTCCTCACACAGGAGCGGGTGACCAGCATCACGTCCCTTGTGTGACGGGTCCGTGCATTCAGTTCAGCATCCATCGTCACCCTATCCCAATTGTTGGGGAAACTGATCTTGTGCATTGCAGTAGTTCCCTGGGCACAATTTCATGCATGGGACCTTCAGTGGTTCCTCCTTGCAATTCAAAGACGCAAAGCCAGCAATTCCCAGAGAGTGGTACGAGTGCCTCCGAGGGTACTTCAGTCGCTGAAATGGTGGCAGTCAGTAGCGTTGATGAAAGGGTCCTTCTTCAAAGATCCGGAGCGCCTCATCATAACAACAGGCACCAGTCTGTATGGCTGGGGCGCCCTCCTATAAACGCACATGACACAGGGCAGGTGGTCGTGAGTGGAGCTCTCCCACAACATAAACTGGCTGGAACTCGGAGCCGCCAGACTCGCCCTGCATCATTTCTGCAAACACATCGAGGGACTCCACATCTTAATACTAACAGACAATATCACCACCAGAGCCCACATAAACCACCAGGGTGGGATTCAATTGAGGGCCACCAGGGTGGGACTCTATTGAGGGCCCTCATGTCAGAGCCAGAGGCCCTAGGGCGATGGGCAGAGTGTCACCCTGAATCGTTAAAAGCAGACCACATCTCAGGGGAGGATAACGTGACCGCGGACTGGTTAAGCAAAACCACCTTCAGCAACTCGCCAGCTGTCTCAGAGATTTGGCCTTCCGACGATCGATCTCTTCGCCAGTCTGGACAACACGCACCTCCCCCGGTTCTTTTCTTGGTTCCAGTGCTCCGGGGCAGAAGGGATGGACACTCTCCACTGCTGCTGGCATCCTTTACGCTTTTCCGCCCCCCCCCCCGATCCCGCAGATGAGCAGAAAGATCCTGACAGAGGGAGCAGAGGTCCTACTGGTCACACCTCACTGGCTGAGAAGGTCCTGGTACACTGACCTTGTCGGTTTTTCGGTGACCAAACATTGGTGCATACCTCAGGAGCAGATCTCCCTCAGCCAAGGGGCCATCCCACATCCGGATCCTCAGTGGCTCCAGTTGCCGTTTGGCACTTGAGGGGGACCTCCTGTGGCAGGACAAATTTTCTGACAAGATCATCCATACCATCCAGGCATCCAGGTGACCTTCCACGGTGCAAATCTATGACGCAACATGGACTGTCTTTATATCTTGGTGTCAGTCTCATCATATCAACGCCACTGCAGCGACAATTCCACAAATCCTGGAATTTATCCAGGAGGGGTTGGACAAGGGTCTTGCCCCCAACACGCTTCAGCAACAGACGGTTGCCTTAGCCACCAACTTTTCCAGAGACACTTCTCTCTCAGCAGGCATCCCAGCTTCCTGAAAGGAGCTACCAACTCCGCTGATACACTGATATCCAACTTGGAATCTATCAATTGTCCTGCAGACCTTAACCTCGGCTCCATTCGAACCAATTCGTTCCATTAGTCTATGACATTTATCTTGTAAGACTGCCTTTCTTATAGCCATCACTTTGGCTCACAGAATTTCAGAGCTGGCAGCATTCTCAGTCAGGGAGGATCCTTATAATGTACATCCTGACAGGGTCATTCTTCGGTTGGATCTGTCTTTCCTTCTGAAAATTAACACCTTATTTCATAGGATGCAAGAAGTGGTCCTTCCAAATTTTTGCCCGTGCCCCAGACATCCTAGAGAGCGCATTTGGCATAAACTGGATGTACGCCGCGTGGTGAGCGTATATAGGAAAAGAACAGCCTTCTTCCGCAAGTCGGAATTATTATTCGTATCCTTTCAACCTGCTTTCATGGGCAGAAAGCTATCTTCCACCATAGGACGTTGGCTGCGACTTACATTTAGCTAGTTTACGAACATCAGGCTAGGTCGGTCCCTCCTCACTTAATGGTTCACTCTACAAGGAGTGCCGTGACTACGGCTGCTTGGGCCATGCAAGTGCCCATTGAGGAGATTTGCAGACAGCTACCTGGTCCTCACCATCCCCTTAATCCGAAATTACAAATTGGAATCCTTTGTGGCTGCTGAAACTTCTGCTGAACCTTTGAAGGAGAGTCTTGCAATGGGTCCTCGCGGCTCCTGCTAACCAAGACAATCCTTCATCCCT
The DNA here is from genome assembly GCF_051295495.1 of Thamnophis sirtalis. NCBI lineage: Eukaryota > Metazoa > Chordata > Lepidosauria > Squamata > Natricidae > Thamnophis > Thamnophis sirtalis. Next base: position 37,906,820 of record NW_028261392.1, read on the forward strand.
CCCTGGGACTACATAGCTTGGCTTTGTCCCATGCTAGGACTCTAAGCAGCGCCTAGGAGAATGACCGTTGGCTTACCTGAATGGTTGTTCTCTAGGCGTTGCGAGAGAGTTCAACCCCACCCTGGGGTCATCCGCTGGTGCACAAGTTACCACTTCTAAGGACATATCACATCTATTTACCGCATCCTTCTGGTGTCATCCCTTCATTTTTTAAGGAGCAGGAGGCATGGCTACACAAACTTTGAACTCAGTCCTTGGGCAGCAAGCTGAAGTTAACCCATGCTTGGACTCTCCCACAGCACCTAGAGAACAACCATTCAGGTAAGCCAACGGTCATTCTGCTTTGAATGGGTCAAAGTTTTACAGCAATTGCCTCATTACTGTATATACTATTACCAATTAAGAAACAAGTAGTGTCACATAATCCAAACTTAAACTGTGTTTTAAATCCAATGTATTAAGGTTGGCCTTATGTTTTCTCATGGGAAATCTCATTTACAAGAGATTAGAGTGAGAATAGAACTCTTCTGTTAATAAGAGAAGAAAGGAAGCCCCTTTCATCTGATCCACAAAATAATGATTTGTTTGATCACGGAATCATAAATTTGGAAGGGACTCCAAAACTACTGAAGTCTAATCCTCTGTACTACACCATTCTTGAGATAGATAGATAGATAGATAGATAGATAGATAGATAGATAGATAGATAGATAGATACAGCTGTGTGAAAAAGTCCTGCACTTCAGTTTTAAGCTGTATTTACATGTTTAATCAACTTTTCACTCATAGAAACCACCCAAAATTAGTACTTTGATGAAAATTTATATAGTTGGATTGAGATGCATAATTTTTATTAATATAGCCAAAGTCTTTTGAAGGTTTTGAGTGAGTTTATGTGCTAAAACAAATGCAACTTGAATTTTTGAGAATGTTAGGATCAAAAGTAGCCAATCAGCAGCGAGCTTTGTCTAACCAATCAAAATGCACAGAGGCTAAATCTATGAGCCAATCAATGTTGTCATACTCTCTGATTATAAATAGGTATGAAAAGCATCGAGAAATTTAATTTAGCTCTGGCTGCGGGCAAGGATGAAGGCCTTGCCTTAGCCTCCCAGAGTCCCTAGGGAGTGGGCGGCATACAAATCTTATTAAAGTTGCAATTAAAAGTTACTTTGCTTTCACCAGTACTGAACAGTAGCATCTCATCATTGTGCTTCATGAAGAGGGCTACTCCTGTACAGAAATAGCCAAGAGAGTGAAATGCCATCGCATCACAGTGAGTAGTGTGTTTGAAAAATACCAAATAACTGGTTCAGTTGATGACAGGCTCCGCTCTGGAAGACAAGAAAGTCAACAAAACGGCAAGATCGGGCTCTGCAACGCATTTCGATAGCTGACAGGAAGCTCACCTCACCTCAGATTACAAGAATTTGGGATGAAACATGATGTAAAAGTGTGCACAAGCACAGTGTGTTGCAGACTGCTTGCCAGAGGGCTCAAAGGCTGCAGGATTCTTTGCTCACAGACGCTCACCGCTCTCGTCAACATACATGGGCCAAAAAGTATGCCAAGTGGACCAGTGAACAGTGGGCCAAGGTCATCTTCAGTGACGAGAGCAATTTCTACTTGACTGGGAATCAGTGCAATAAGTATGTCAGAAGATTTCCAGCTGAAGAATTTAGGCCGTACTGCCTGAATCTATCTGTGCAGCATCCATTGCACGTGATGATCTGGGGCTGTATCGCTGCTTCTGGTATTGGTCAGATACAAATCGTGCAGGGAATCATGAATTCCAAGCAGTATGCTGAAGTCCTGGAAAAGACCATGCTTCCTTCAGCTCAGCAACTTGTAGGGAAGGACTTTTACTTCCAGGATGACAACGCTCCTTGTCATCCAGCCAAGTCCGTCCAGAAGTGGATGAAGAAGCATGGTATTATTGGATTGTGCAGAGATGGACAAATTAACACTGAAATTAAAAGATAAAGAAGAGTCGGAATATTATGAAATTTGGAACAATTAGTACAAATGGCTGCAAAACAAGAATAAAATTAATTAAGCCAAAAAACAATATATATAAATATATATAGAACTGTGTATAAAGGTGTGTAAATATAGAAGTGAAATATTATATACATGTACAGGTATGATGACATAAAAAGTCCGAGGCCCGGTTGGTCTCCTACCAACCGGGGTCTCTGGGTAAAAGGTGACCTCCACCACAATAGGCAGATGGTGAGGACTTGCATCGCTACTGCCTACCAGTCCCAGGCCATGCAGGCACCAAGCCCCATCACAGCACATTCCACACGAAGTGCAGTCACCTTGGTGTCCTGGGCTACACAGGCCTCATTGACGGAGACATGTAGGGCATCCGCAGGGTCTTCTTCCTCACCCTTCGTGAGGAACTACAAGCTGGACACCTTTGCCTCGGTGGAGGCTTCGTTTGAGCGCAGGGTACTACAGGCTGCCCACAGGGCAGGGGATACATCTCACCAGGCTTAGTTTGGCCAGGGGTCTTCAACTTATTACCCACCCTAGGGACGTTTGGCTTTGGTACGTCCCATCCTGGATACTCCTCCCCCTCACTATGGAGAAAGGGTGTTGGTACTTACCTGATACGCCTCTTCTCATAGTGGGGGGGGGGAATATCCAGACCCTCCCACCGTCATGATAAGGTAACGTTTACTATGTTGTAGGTGGTAATAACATGATCAAAGTAGGATTCAGTAAAAAGTAGAAACCTTAACAAGGTCTGGAGTGGATGGTTCAACGAATCAGATAGAGTTCTTCATCAATAAACTGGGTGGATCCTGGTGGACCAGGGGCTTATACCAAGAGCTCTGCTGACTCAGTCCAATCAACAAGAGGATAAAGTCAACCCATTCTGGATACTCCCCCCCCCCTATGAGAAGAGGCGTATCAGGTAAGTACCAATGCCCTTTTCAGGACCACAAACAATAAAAATGTTAACAAAACACTAGCATCGGCCTTAGTAATTGCAGCACGTATGCCACTGGGTATGCATCAGTTAATCTGTTTTTATAATCATTGTAAGCCTGCATTGTAAGCATGCAAGAAAATTCACAATCCCCATCCAAACGGCACCAAATTGCAAAAAGCTTATGCTTTTCACTTAAAAACCACCAGTATTTATTTAAATATAATAATATTTGCATAGCAGTTAGAATAAAATATCATAAAATCAATGGCCTATCCAAAAAATGTCGTAAACTGTAAAGTGTGCAGGACTTTTTCACACAGATGTAGAAGATAGATAGATGATAGATAGATAGATAGATAGATAGATAGATAGATAGATAGATAGATAGATAGATAGATAGACAGACAGACAGACAGACAGACAGACAGACAGACAGACAGACAGACAGACAGACAGGCATATCTTTGAAATTTTGTCCTTCTAGTTTTAGTCTTAACCTCAGAAGCAGGTGAAAATATATCCAAATTCTTTATAATTTGACAACCCCTGAGTATCCAAATCCTTTATAATTTGACAGCCCTTGAGTATTTGAAGACTGCTGTCTCAAACTATTCTTCTGCAAGCTATGGAACTTGTCCCATATCGCTCTCAAAGGCTGCCTTTTGAGAAAAACGCCGATGCTGTCTGGGGGCCGCCCGGAAGACGCCGCGGCCCAGCTGATCTGGAGAAGCATTTGAAGACGCCGCCCGGGTGCCGTCTGGAAGGCATTGCAGCCAAACTTGGCTGGAGATACGTTCGGGGGTGCTTTTACGACCCGGCTGGTCTGAGAGAGTTTCGATTTTTTCCATCTGCTGGCTGAGAGACTTCCCCCCCTCCCTCGGCTATTCTCCCCTCCATGTTGGCTTCTCTAGTCGCTGTGGCCGTTTTGAAATGCGACACTCCCTTTTTCGGCGGTTCGGGTAGCTGGCCTCTAACATCAAAGCAGCCAGGTCTCCACTGCAGTTTTCTCAGGCCGGTGAGGGAAGAGGCTCCTGTAGGAGAACGAGCTCCAGGGGGCCCGAAGAAGCAAACAGCTGGGTCGCCATTTGGGCGGCCCTCGTATGATGCCTTTGGGTGGCACCTCTCAGCTTTTTCGGCATTTTCAGCTGCGCCTTCCCGACCTTGAGGACTGCGAGGAGTTTTTAGAACTGCACTGGACTATCCATCTTCTTTGTCCTAGGGAGAAGGCGGTCAGCCTGGGACAGCACTGGGAGAGAATGGGAGGTCGTTTCCATCTGCTATTATTGCACCCCCCTTCCTCTCCCCTCGGTCTGGCCTCTCCTGTTAGTGCATTCTCTCTCCCACTGGGCCCCCGCCATTGCAGGGCCTTTTACTGTGTGAGACTTGACTCCTTCTTGAGAGTGACTTTTGGACTTTTTGAACTGTATTTTTATCTGCCCTCTTACCTGCACTTCCACCTGCACCTCCATCTACCACGCCCATCGCTGCCTGATGCCGCCTCGGACCTGCTGCCGCAGACAGTACCACTATTGGACGAGTGGAGGGCACTTACAGTTCGCAAGAAGGCCCTCCCCCCCCCTCAACCACTCTGGACTCCCTTTTGGACTTTCCCAGAATTTGCACCTTTTAAGTAATTGCGCAACTTTCTTCTTTTCTTTTCTTTTTCTTTTTTTCTTTTTTTCTCTTCCTTTGTATGGGATATGCATGGGATACGCATGTGATTGAGCGAATGATTCCACTTTTATTGACTTATTTGCTGTATTTTGTGTTTTAATTATCGTGTGGAGACTGTTTGGGTGAGTGAATGAGTATGAGTGCCTCGGAGGACCTGCTGGGGAACGCGGGGGTCATCGGGGTGACTGGGGGGACCAGGGATACGGGAGTGGGTCGGAGCATAACGGTCACTACAGGGAGAGGCAGATACGGCGGGGACTTTAGGGCTGGCCATTACCGGGGAAGGAGGGTTCGCTATATCACAGAGATCCCTCCTTCCGGCCCTAGGAGTCCCACTCCAAGGCCAGATGGCGTGAGTAGTCAGGACCCTGGTCTCAGGCTGCTGTTGCTAAATGCCAGGTCTGTTGTTCACAAGGCTCCCCTCGTCCGGGACTTAATTTTTGACGAGAGGGCAGACCTGGCATGTATTACTGAAACCTGGCTGGGCACAGAAGGAGGAGTCCCCCTTGTAGAGATGTGCCCAGAAGGATTTCAGGTGCTTCATCAGCCGAGAGCCCAGGGAAGGGGTGGCGGTGTGGCCATTGTTATCCGGGAGTCTCTAGTACCTCGTAGGGTCCCTGCTCCGGAGCTTGTCGGGTGTGAGACTCTGCTGGTGAAGTTGGACCTCAAGGGTCAAGTGGGTCTGCTGCTAACGTACCTGCCTCCCAACTGCGTTGCAGCAGCCCTCCCCTCGCTCCTCGAGTCAGTAGCCGAGCTGGCAGTTGAGTTCCCCAGGCTTATGCTTCTGGGGGACTTCAATTTGCCATTGCTCGGTGAACACTCTGATGGGGCGCAGGAGTTCATGGCTTCCATGACAGCCATGGGCTTGACCCAGGTAATCCGGGGACCAACCCACTCAGCGGGTCACATGCTCGACCTCGTATTCCTCTCGGAGCAGTGGATGTGTGATCTTGGTCTGAGGGGAAATGACACCATACCCCTGTCGTGGTCAGACCACTGCCTACTGAGGCTTGACTTCCGGAGGCCAAACCCCCACCGTAGGGAGGAGGAACCGACCAGGTGGTTCCGCCCCAGGCGACTGATGGACCCCTTGAGGTTCCAGACGGAGCTTGGGGTTATTCCTGATACTCTCGCCCACAGTTCGGCGGAGACTCTGGCTGCTGCCTGGTATTCGGCGGCATCGGAGTCTCTTGACCGGATTGCGCCACTACGGCCCCTCCGGGTCAGCGGATCCCGGAGACCTCCTTGGTTCACCGAGGAGCTCCGGGAGAAGAAGCGCCGGAGGAGACGCCTAGAGCACTTGTGGAGGTCCGATAAGTCCGAGTCGAACCGAGCACTATTAACAACCTGCACCAAGGATTACATCAGGGCACTTAGGGCAGCAAAAAGATCTCATATTGCCACCGTGGTTGCGTCCGCTGAGTCCCGCCCAGCCGCCCTGTTTAGGATAACCCGTTCCCTCCTAAATAGGAGGGATACGGGGGAACCCTTGCAGGGTAGAGCTGAGGATTATGCCCAATTCTTAGCGGACAAAGTTGCTCGGTTTCGGTCGGACTTGGACTCCACCGCAGCAGATCCAGCCGGGACACAAGAGGATCACTTGGCAAACCATCTCTGGGTTGAGTTTCAGGATGTTGCCTCTGGGGATGTGGACAAGGCCATTCGAGCTGTGAGTGCCTCCACCTGCATTCTGGACCCGTGTCCCTCCTGGCTGGTTGCCAACAGCAGTGAGGTGACACGTGGCTGGATCCAGGCGGTCGTAACCGCCTCCCTTCGGGAGGGGCACTTCCCCGCCGCACTAAAAACGGCGGTGGTGAGACCCCTCCTGAAGAAACCATCCTTGGATCCAGCCATTTTAAATAACTACCGTCCTGTCTCCAACCTTCCCTTTGTTGGGAAGGTTGTTGAGAAGGTGGTGGCCTTCCAGCTTCAACGGGCCTTGGATGAAGCTAGCTACCTTGACCCCTTCCAGTCCGGCTTCAGACCCGGTTACAGCACAGAAACCGCTTTGGTCGCATTGACCGATGATCTCTGGAGGGCCAGAGATGGAGGCCATGCGTCCATCCTGGTTCTCCTTGACCTCTCGGCGGCTTTCGATACCATCGACCATGGTATCCTTCTGCGACGACTGCGGGAGGTGGGGGTGGGGGGCACTGTTTTGCAGTGGTTCTCCTCCTACCTCTCGGACAGGTCGCAGTCGGTGTTGGTGGGGGGGCAGAGATCGTCCCTGAGGCCCCTAAAATATGGGGTGCCGCAGGGTTCGGTCTTATCCCCCCTACTGTTTAACATATACATGAAACCGCTGGGCGAGATCATTCGGAGGCACGGGATAAAATACCATCAATATGCGGACGATACGCAATTGTATCTGTCCGCCCCGTGCCAACTCAATGAAGCGGTGGATGTGATGAACCAGGGTCTGGAGGCCGTTAGGAACTGGATGAGTGCTAACAAACTGGTACTCAACCCGGACAAGACCGAGTGGCTGTTGTGTTTCCCTCCCAACAATTCGGCTAATGTTCCACCTATCAGGCTGGGGGGTCAAATTTTATACCCCTCAGATAGGGTTCGTAACTTAGGAGTCCTCCTGGATCCACAGCTGACTCTCGATCATCACCTGTCAGCTGTGACCAGGGGGGCATTTGCCCAGGTTCGCCTGGTCCGCCAGTTACGACCCTACCTGAATCGGGAGGCTCTCACAACAGTCACTCGAGCCCTTGTGATCTCTAGGCTGGAATACTGCAATGTGCTCTACATGGGGTTGCCCCTGAGGTGCATCCGGCGACTGCAGTTAGTCCAGAATGCAGCCGCGCGAGTGATAGTGGGCGCACCGCGGTTTGCCCACGTTACACCCATCCTCCGCGAGCTGCACTGGCTACCTGTCAGTCTCCGGGTGCGCTTCAGAGTACTGATGACCACCTTTAAAGCTCTCCATGGTAGTGGATCTGGGTACTTGAGAGACCGCCTTCTGCCGATTACCTCCCTCCGACCGATTAGATCGCACAGACTGGGCCTCCTCCGAATTCCATCCGCCAGTCAATGTCGACTGGCGACTACACGGAGGAGAGCCTTTTCTGTTGCAGCTCCGACCCTGTGGAACGATCTCCCCGTCGAGATACGCACCCTCACCACCGTCCAGGCCTTCCGCGCAGCCCTTAAGACCTGGCTCTCCCAACAGGCCTGGGGATAAGCCCTCAATTGCCCCACCCGAGTGTTGAATGTAGAATGCATGTTGTGTTTTTACTACTTATCTTGTTTACATATTGTTTATTTTGTATTGTACCCCCTCCCTAATGGTTGTAAGCCGCCCTGAGTCCCCTCAGGGAAAAGGGCGGCATATAAATTTTAATAAAATACAAAAAAAAAATACAAAAATAGAATAAACAAATCTAAGTCTTTCAACTGTTTCTCATAAGACTTGTTTCCAGTCCTTTCACTTTCTTGGTAGCCCTTCTCTGGTCTTGATCCAGTTGATCATTTTTTTAAAAAGATAGGGTGATTTGCAATGGGGTAAATAAAAATGGAATAATTGGGACTGTCAATCATCCTTTTATATATGTGATTGCTAAGAGTTAGCACTGACTTAATGGCACCTAATCAATTAACCAGTACAATATCACTAATTAGAATAATTTATAACAAATTCCTAAAGCTTTTAAACAAAAATAGATCTGAAGTTTATCTTTGAGGTTTAATTGATCTCAAGTCTAAGGAATGTTTATTTTATCATACCTTAATACCTTTTAGGTATTAAGCTGGAATATTCACCATGGGTGCAGCATGAATGTGCATCATTAACTTTGCAAATTATATTAATTAACAAAGACAGTTAAATTACCTTCTGCCTTTTACTTGATAGAATCATACTTAAGAATGAGCAAATGCTATAATGTGTCTTTATGTTAATAGGAACAAAAGCTTATACAAATTTATTCAAATTTAAACTGATAGATATCAGCCTTGCATGGAATTAGGGTACATTAATTTCTAAGCACAACAAAGGAAACAGAATAAATTTAATCAGAATATAATTTATCCCATAGAAAATGTATTTTTACTGAGTAGAAAACTTGAAACTTGATTGCCACAGGGACTTTACTGCCCAAACACTGTCTCTATAAAGAGTGTGATTAATCAAACTGAATTGTGCACATTTCAAATTATAACCTCCAAGATGTATATAAAGCTCATATAATCCATAGTGACTTGGTTTATGCATTGTGCTAACTCATTTGTTAAATTGATAAGCCAGGTTCCCTGATTTAAAGTCTTCAGTAATGAAATGTATTTAACTTGCTAAATGAAATACTCCACCCATTATGACCTAATGCAGTTTGTGAAATGAGCCTGGATTGCTAAGAATTGTTTTTAGTGGGAATATTGAATATGTAAGTAAGAAAAACATACGTTTTCAGCATGAAAGTTACCAAAATTCTCTGTTACAGATTAATTTAACACTTTAGTTGGTTCAAATTCTAAATGTATATTTTAAAATAACTGGATCAGAGAAGATGGATCATAGATGAGTGGAGGGAGTTGAAGGACTCCTGAGGTCATAAGTGTGGGTGGGCTGTCAAATGCCTGAATTTTGATCACGTGGCCACAGGGATACTGCAACAGCAATAACTTTGGGCACACGTCATACTGTAAGTCCATGTTTTCAACACCATAAATTTGAATGGTCACTGAACAAATTGATCATAAGTTGAGGATGACCTGTACAATGTTATGACTGAATGTCATGACAGAAGTAGCAATATATGCAGTTCAGGAGCTTTATTATTTGGAGGGGAGAGGGACGAGAAGAATTATTTGTTCTTATCAGTGTAAATAGTTTGCAGAAGATATTACTAAAAATAGGGAGACTTATATACAACATAACTTGTGCCAGAGTTCAGTTTGGCATTTTTCTTTTTTAGCATCACCTCTCTGATTAATAATACGAAAGACAAATGGGTTGAAAAATGTCATCAAGGTAAGGTTACTGCTCTTTATAAGAATATTGGTTTAATAAAAAAAAAAATTCAGGTGATGTGGAAATCTGCCTTTGTTCTGAAGAGAATTGTGTGCCATTGTGTCTAATAAAAAACTAAAAGTTGGGAAACTAAGAAAAAAGTAGCTGCTTGTAAAATAATAAGTTTTAAGAAATTGTTTTACTTTCTCTTAATCAATAATGTCATTAGTAACTACTGTTGAAGCAGTAGTTCAGTACTGAATGTAGCCCATCAAACATTATACTGAACTGAAAAATTAAGTAATATGTCAATTTTCCATTTTGAAAGGCATTGCAATGAGATGAGTTAGGATATTACTTATTTCCAAAGCAATATCATATAATACTATTATGAAACATCAGATAAATGCATGCAATCTATTCATCTTTTTTTTTTTTTTTGAGGATAACCATAGCACTTTCCTGATTGGGTTGGGCTGGGTATTTTTAAATATTTAAATGTGATGATGTAGCAATTTGCAAGAATGTTCTTGTTGAATTTTATGACTGATCAGTTAACATGAAGCCAAAATGATCAGGAACTTCAGCTTTCACTTCCTTTTAGAGGATCTTTATAATCACACCTGTTTCTCTTGAAGAATTACTGTGGTCGCACTTGGGGTTACAGAGGTTGATATTCCCTTTAAGGATGTATTATTATTATTATATTGTCTTTAAAAGTCATTGAAAGTTTGGATTTTTATAATCTTTTCTTTTTTAGACCATTATTACTGTCTGAGTACTTTTGATCAAGTGTTTTGAGAATCGCAAAACCTTTTCAGAACTTTTTGATCAGAAGTTATATAAGAATTTTGGACTTTCCAGTGGAATGTACATAACATTAAGATTTAATCTTTTTCTCATATTCTATCTATTTCCTATCAAAATTTGATTAATTGAATATTATCATATTTATTACAATGTTCATTTCATTTATTATATTTTTATTTTGGTATATCATTTCATTGTATAAAATTCCATTATTTTTCTTTCACTTTTCATTGTATTGTGTCATATCAATCAGTTTGAAATTGATTAACTTCTTAAGGTAATTCTCACACAATTAGGATGTGGACATGATCCTATGGGTGAGAATGTCATGTGAATAACAAAAGTGTCCAATGTTTCTGAACAAAATTTTAAAAGAGACCTGAAAATTTTGAACTATAAAATTCAGATATTTTGTGTTGAGAGATTTGATGTGTTCTTTCTGTGTTTGAGTGAGCTCCTGTTACTTGTCCCAGTTTCTGCCAATCTAGCAGTTCGAAAGCATGTAAAATGCAAGTAGAAAAATAGGAACCACCTTTGGTGGGAAGATAACAGCGTTCCGTGCACCTTCGGCGTTTAGCCATGCCGGCCACATGACCACAGAAACATTTTCCAACAGCGCTGGCTCTTCAGCTTTGAAATGGAGATGAGCATTGCCCTCTAGAGTTGGGAACAGCTAGCATATGTGTGCGAGGGGAACCTTTACCTTTACCTCTGTTTGCAGTTTTGAACAAATGGGACTAACTGTACTATTGGTTGGGAAAATTAATTTCCTTACGAAATAAATGTACATTGTGCAGCAGTTTGAGAACAGGATTATCGGGGTCATATGAAGCAAATGAATGCTTTTACAGGAAAATTAATTCTTAATTGAAATGGATTGCCAGTGGGCCTACCTTTATTTGGAACTATGCCTTCTGCTGAAATTAATGGCAAAATCTTTCTTTAAAAGGGCTTATTTACTACTACATAATTGATCTCTATGATGTGCTGGGTTATAACACCATATATTTCTTTTAGATTCCAGTTTGGCATCGTCTTGCTTCCAATATCAGCAGCAGCTTTGTACCTTGATCAATGTGACAGTTTGGAAAACTTTAGCAGCTGACGAAATGATTGAGAGTCGAGGAAAATATGATTTCTATATTGGGCTTGTGTTGGCAATGAGTTCCAGTCTTTTCATTGGAGGGAGTTTCATCCTAAAGAAAAAGGGTCTCCTTCGATTGGCAAGAAAAGGGTCCATGAGAGCAGGTAACGTTTTGAGGCTTTTTTAATTTTAATTTTTTAAATTCAATTTGCATCCTTATAAGCTATGTAAGTTTTTTTCCAGTATTACATAGCATCAGTTTTTAAGTAAGTATTCTTTGATTTCATGGAGAATCTGGTGTATAGGACAAAATTACAAGTATTTATTTCAATACTTTAAAGCTAGCTTTCAGTTGTATTTTCAGCTTCTTCTAAATTCTCGAAATGCGATTTTGGTTTTCATGATGCAAGAAAAGTTCCTGTTTCTTCATAGATGCTTTAATTATTAATGTGAGCATCATTTTTAATATTGTGTAAATGATTGAAGGCTAAAGTCAGTAGGACAATAATACAGAGTTGAGGCCACATTTTTCTGCTTTTTAAAAAGTTTTTGAGGGAAATTTAGGATTCCCCCCCCCCTCATAAATTATGTTATCTGTTTCATAATATGTATATCTTTACTGTGTTTTCTACATTAAAATTGCAGGAAGCTACGCAATAGATGTTGGGTAAATATGATTACAGCTGGCTTCTGGGGATGCACAAGGGCCTGAGACCTTAGCTTGCCAGCTTTGATCATAAGTTTTGAATGAAAGGACTCACTACAACCTTGCTGACATGGTGGTTATTTTCACTCTAAAATGCATAGACACCTGCTTTTTCTAATATACACACAGGTCAATGGACTTTCAATCATGCCTTACCAATTGGATTTGATAGACACAGCTGCTTCTTTGAAACATCTTTAATAACCAACAATAATACTGACTGGCCAGGAATTTTTAACAAGTAGCTTGGCATTTTTACAAGAATTTTAACATATACTTTTAAAGTATAGTAATCTGTAATGGATCATAACATCCTTTTCTTTTTTTAAAAAATAGGACAAGGTGGCCATGCATACCTTAAAGAGTGGCTATGGTGGGCTGGACTTTTGTCAAGTAAGTACCTGGAAAAACTAGAAATTGACTGTTAGCATAACCACTAATTCATACATTGTACCAGTGGTGGGTTCCGGATCCCGTTCCAACCGATACAGTTGGAACGGGCCTGGTGGTGTCCACATGGACGCGCGCAGTACTCATGCATCTTAGCGCCTCCATGATGCTCCAGCTGCTCAGTGGAGTGTCGCGCAGGAGCTGTATGCGCTGTGCGCAAAGCACCAAAGACTTAAAAGACCGGTAAGGAGCTCGGGCAGGCGGGTGGGCCCTCCGGAGTATCCTACCGGAACAGTATCCGGTGCTCTGGGCAGGCTCCAGTACGCCCGTATCGGGGCATACCGCCTGCAACCCACCATTGCATTGTACTAAATCTGGAGTAGTGACTAAGGTATTGGCACAGAAACCAGAAGACTAGGAGTTCTAAGCCTACATTACGCAGACAGGTGGGTAATTTGGGACCAATTATAATCTCTTAGCCCAACTCACCTCAAGGGCTTATTATTGTGGGGAAAATAAGAGGCAGAAGAATTTATTAGGTATGTTTGCTGCCTTGAGTTGACAGACAGAAAGACAGACACAAACATGCATACATTATGTATGCATGTATGAGCAGGATAAAAATATAATAAAAATAGTAATACAATGTCTAAAACAAACCAAAAAGTGACCTTAGTAGGAGCAGGCAATAACAATGTACTGAAAATCTTTATTTTCTGATATATGACAGGCTCGATATTTCTTGTAGAATTTGAAAGATACCAAGATTTTTTGATTTAAAGATTAATACACTAGTTCAGAAATTATAGTCTGGCACTTTTCAGTGAAATCCAAATACTTAATACAAATAGTCCTCAACATACGACCACAGTTGTGCCCATAATGTATGCTATTAAGTGAGACATTTCTTAAGTGAGTTTTGCTCCATTTTACGACCTTTCTTGCAAGGGTTGTTAAGTGAATCATTGAAGTTGATAGATTATTAACTTCATCGTTAAGTGAATCTGGCTTCTCCATTGACTTTGCTTGTCAGAAGGTTGTAAAAGGGGATCACATGACCTTGGGACCCAGCAATGATCATAAGTATGAACCAGTTGCCAAGCATCTGAAGTTTGATCACATAATCATGGGGATGCTTCAAAGGTTGTAAAAAAGTGGTCATAAATCACTTTTTTCAGTGCAGTTATAACTTGGAGCAGTCACTAAATGAATTGTTGTAAGTCGAGGGTCACCTGTACTAGATATAGAATGATTATATCCAAAGTGGGCAAGATTTAGGTTATTGATGTCTTCTTAACTCAAATATTTCCTTTACTACCATACAGCCCTAAGAAAAGCACAGCTGCTTTAAGGAGTAATCAGCAGATACCACAAGAGTCCCTGTACTGCATCCATAGCAACGTTGTTAACTTTGCATGTTTTTTCTTAATAAAGATGTGTGAGGTATATGGCATTATTCAACTCGATCATCTCCTTACAGACCAGTATTTTCTATAGCTAGAAAGTAGAGCATTTGAAGAGCTATGGTGGCACAGTAGTTAGAATGCAGTATTGTAAGCTGCCCACAGCCAGGAGTTAGATCCTCACAGGCTTAAGGTTGACTCAGCCTTCCATCCTTCAGAGGTTGGTAAAACGAGACCCATATTGTTTTACCATATTGTTGGGGGCAATATGCTAGCATTGTAAATTGCTACAGAGCAATTTACCCAGAGAGGGCTGTAAAGCACCATAGGGCAGCATGTAAGTGCTATTGCTATTGTTAATTGTAAAAATAGGTAATATGTGAATTATCTACCACAGATTATTCATGTGCTGTTCTGTATTTGCCTTCTCTCCTTTACTTTCTAATTTACTTTTATCTTTTCCAAGTATGAATTTACTTAAAATAGTAGGTGTAGCAGTGAAAATTGTTCTTCTGTTTATCTCACCTCTTCCCTTCCCATGTCTTTTCCTCAGTGGGAGCTGGTGAAGTTGCTAACTTTGCTGCATATGCATTTGCACCAGCTACATTAGTGACCCCATTGGGAGCTCTCAGTGTTCTTGTAAGGTAAGAAGGTAGTTTTGGGTATCTCTGTAAATATCAAGAGATCTGGTTAAGCACTTGCTTTTAATGCTGGCAGAGAACTGGGTTTCTGAGATCTGGCTCAGTTGCTTTAAGTTTTGCTTTTTTGAATGTTTCAATATAATTTTCTATTTTGATGTCTTTACTCCTCCCACCGATTGCTTACAAAAAAGTCACAACATAGATGATTTTAGAAATAAATCTTGGTATAACATCATCAAAATTTATCAGCAATTCAGTTTAATGTTCTGTGCATGAGAGTTTGCTTACTTGTTTGTAGATTTAATATTTTGAATTGAAATTGGATACAGGTAGTACTTGACTTACAACCAGTCATATAGCAACCCTTCAAAGTTACAATAGACACCTGCAAAACCTGAAGTTTCAGGACCCAGAACTGAAGTTACATTTGCTATGACACCCCTGCAGTTGTTTGCTCTTGCAACCAACCGTAGAGATGCTGCAATATGCCTGCCCCTTCCCCCCACCCCCCATGCTGTCCCACCAAGTTCCCACAGGCACTAAGACTGCGACTCACCCTGGGGTTTTCTTTTCTCACTAGATGCTAGCCTTAGTTTCCCCAGCATGGGAGCATTTCTTCTCTGGTCTTAGCTCCCCATCAGAAGGATTTCTTCTCCTTGCTAGTGCTAGCCTCAGTTCTCTCAGTATGAGCTGTGTTAGTATACTAGCACAGCTCATGCTGGGGGAACTAAAGCTAGCATCTAGTGAGGAAAGGAAAACCAAGAATTTTGCCAATGTTATTTTTCTTTAAAAGACACTTGGGGGATTGTTCCACATAGAATCGGGGGGGGGGGGTCTTCTTCTCTACCCCACCTTGAGCTCTGGAGATCTTGGATCTTGTGAGGATAGGAGTGGTGACTTGGCCCAACCCCAAAGGGTTGCAAGTGGAGCATGGGGTATCTGGGGATGGGGGGAGGCCTTGGGAAGTCCACATCAGGTGGGCTTATGCCTGCACTGGGCCCCCTGGGCCTCCCCTACCCGAGGCACCCTAGGTTCCACAACGACTGGTGCATTTGTTTTTAAAAAATGCATTGGGGAGAGCAGCAATGAGGGTTATTAAGACTTGATAATCACTTGACAATCATTATGGGCAGATTTCATTATAGTCATTACTCGAAGACCAAAGGCGTAGAATTTTCTCCTTGAAGTAATCATGATCATTTTTATTTTTAAAATATGTAAAAGAATGAATTTATCTTTATAAAGTGTCACAACCAGAAAGTCCTTGCTCACTTTCTCTTAAACTCTGTGAGTGCCTCAAAATCTCCGGAGGATTTAGAGACCTTCTGAAATTGGATTTTAAAGTATAAAGCCTCTCCATCTCTGTCCAAAGAATAAGCATTTCAATTTATTTTAAATAAGGCTATTTGATAACGATTTATTTGGAATACCTGCCTTCTGCCTTCTAAACCTGACAGGCCTTCAAAATGTTGATAGCTTTCAACATTTTAAAAATATGCAATCCCCCACCCCCAGCAGAAATTCTACTCTTTAACAATACAAACACATAATTGTTATTATATATTATTACCTACAGTAGCGCTTGATGTCTAATTTATATTTGTGTGTTTTAGTGCCATTCTTTCATCATACTTCTTAAACGAAAAACTTAATTTACATGGAAAAATTGGGTGTTTATTAAGCATACTTGGTTCTACTGTGATGGTCATTCATGCACCTCAAGAAGAGGAAGTTGAAACGTTGAGTGAAATCTCCCACAAGTTAGGTGATCCAGGTGAGAGATTCAAAGAGATGCTTCTGTACTCAATTATATATGGCGGGCCAGGATCTAACCCTGCTGCAAGTGTCTCTTCACATTCCACTAGAGTTGTTCTGCATAGGTTTTGTAATATATTTAGTTCCATGTATCTAGCTGCCCTACCAATGAGGCTTTCAAATGCTTTTAGTTGAATGTACTTACAGTGCTCATGTATACACTTCACTCAATACACAAGAATCTGAAGAGGCATTTGTGAATGTTGAGAATGAGGTTGGAGTACATCTTCAACTCCATAGCTCATTTTTAACCCTTGCCTTCTCTGAACACTAACAGAAGACTATTAAATGGTTTAATCCTGCAAAGTTTAAAGTTGTAGCAATAAATAGATTACACAGACAGTAAATATGACAGTTTATTGTAAGATTTCCTTTTTTTCTGGAGCTTCTGAGCTAAGAGAATGACTATGATATTTAAGATCAATGTATCAAGTGGAGAAGCATTCCTCCAATTTTTACTGAGAGTCAACATAGGTTTAGTTAATAGCTAGAATTAAGAAAGTCTTAGCTACTCTTCATGAAATAATATATGTATTCCAGTGGTGGGATACAACCGGTATGCCCTGGTACGGGCATACTGGTGGCTGCTGGGAGTACCAGGTACCATTCTGGTATGATGCTCCAGAGGGCCTGCCCGCCCACTCTCTTTACCTCTATCTGAGCCAACCGGGGCATTTGCACACATGCATGGAGCATACGGCAGCTATGTGAAAGTCTGCTGAGCAGCTGGAGCATGGCAGGCAGTGGGTACACATGCGTGTGTGCACGTAACGGATGCCCGGCCCCGTTGCAGTGCATCGGTTGCAACAGGAGCCAGAACCTATCACTGAAGTATTCTGAATTATGCAAATATTAAAATTGCATCATTAGCAAAGATCCTACAGGGCAAGGGTATTTTTCTATACATTCCCACTATGTTTCCCCAAAAATATGATCTTTCCTGAAACTAAAGCCTTGCCACATATTTTGGGTGGGCAAAAATATTAGCACCCCCCCCCCCAAAATAAGCCCCCTGGACAATCCCCCCCCCTCTGGCCAGGCAGAGCACCGCTTGCCGATCTAGCGGTATCCCGAAGGCACCCAGCCGTGGGAACAAAGGGGGGGGGCAAAGGCGCTCACGTTGCTTGGTGCTTTCGGGGTACGTCTAGGTCAGTCAGCGGCACTGTGCCCAGCTGATTAGGGGGGTTGCCGGGCAGCTGCGCTCTTGCAAGCAGGCTCCCAAAGAGCCAGGCACAGCCTCAGGGTGGAATGCCTGTGTTGTGCTGTAGCAGCAGCAACACAGCAGCCATGAGGTGACCACGCTCATGAGCAGCCTCCCGGCAACCCCCCTTTATGGTTGTACGCTACCATAGAGTGTACTGCCAGAGTGGCATCTGTCCTCCATGCTTTGAAAGCCAGAAAAAAAGCGGTGGGTGGGACCAGCAGCGGTTCACCCACAAAACCGCGCTCGACTAAACTGCGTCGCTGATGTCATCAACAGGGCGACAACAGCGCGGAGACAGAAGCACGCTGTAAACCCTAAAC
Source organism: Thamnophis sirtalis (assembly GCF_051295495.1). Taxonomy (NCBI): domain Eukaryota; kingdom Metazoa; phylum Chordata; class Lepidosauria; order Squamata; family Natricidae; genus Thamnophis; species Thamnophis sirtalis. Next base: position 37,924,762 of record NW_028261392.1, read on the forward strand.
CTAAAATTAACCCTTAAACCTAAACCTAACCCCCCTAAACCTAACCCTTAACCTAACCCTAACCCTAACCCTTAACCTAACCCTAACCCTTAACCTAAACTTAACCCTAAACCTAACCCTTACCTTAAGTTGAATCGGCTTGCTTTCAAAGTGCTATTTAAAGCGCCCTTCTTTCTCCGCGCTGGCTGTTGTTGCCCTGTTGATGACGTCAGCGATGCGGTTTAATCAGGCGCGGTTTAGTTGAGCGCGGTTTTGACGGGTCACGCCAGCAGCAGAGATGCCCTGGCTCTGCAGGTACTGTAGAGTTAGCCAAGGGCATCATGAGCCTGTGAGTTGCGTGAGCGGGGAGCGGAAAAGCTGCTCTCGCAACCTCCCTCTCAGCCATGCAGAGCCCCATTCACTCACCTAGGGGCATTCCAAAGGCGCCGAGCTGCAGGAGGCGGAGGGCGGCGAATAGGCGCTCACGTTACTTGGTACCTTCCGGGTACAGCTAGGTCAATCAGCGGCGCTGTTCCCGGCTGGAAAGGGGGGTTGCCAGGTGGCTGCTCGCGAGCATGGTTGCTGTGTTGCTGCTGCGACAGTGCAACAAAGCCATTCGACCCTGAGGCTGTGCCCAGCTCTTCAGGAGCCCAGTCTCAAGGGAGCAGCCGCCCGGCAGCCCAAAAACAATAAGCCCTCCCATTTAATAAGCCCAAGGCCATATTTCGTAAGTCAAAAAATATAAGACCCTGTCGTATTTTCGGGGAAATACGGTATCTTTAACTCAAGGGTAGGCTACCTAAAATTTGTACTTGACTCTTCCCCCCCCCCCCCAATTATTTCATCAAATTTGGCAAAATGCATACATTTGGAGATGTAACAATCCCTATACTTAAAATATACATATTAAAGCTATACACATCTACTGCACTCAACTTCCTCCCCTACCCTCCCCCCCCAACAAAATAAAATATACAAATGTAACTTTTGGTCACATTGAGTTCCTGTCCTCCTCAGCTAATCATACAACCATTGACAGACTCCAGATGTTTTTAAGTTTTCAAATTGTGTTATTACTTAGTATGTGTAATTGCAACATTCCATTTTTTTTTTAATATTTCAGGTTTTGTAGTGTTTGCAACACTTATTGTCATTGTATCCTTGATCATGATCTTTGTAGTGGGACCCCGGCATGGGCAGACCAACATTCTCGTGTACATAACAATTTGCTCAGTCATTGGAGCTTTATCTGTATCCTGTGTAAAAGGTTTGGGCATTGCTATAAAGGAACTTTTTGCAGGAAAAGCTGTGCTGAAACATCCATTGGCCTGGATTCTGCTGCTAAGTCTTATTGCTTGTGTAAGCACACAGATTAACTATTTGAATAGGGCCCTGGACATATTCAACACTTCTGTAGTGACACCAATCTATTATGTGTTCTTCACAACATCTGTTTTAACCTGTTCTGCGATCCTCTTCAAGGAATGGCAACACATGGCAGCTGATGACATTATTGGTACATTTAGTGGCTTTATCACCATAATCGTGGGGATATTTTTATTGCATGCCTTTAAGGATGTCAATTTTTCCCTAGCAAATTTGCCTGTGACATTACATAAAGATAACAAAGGAATAAATGGCTGCATGCCAAGCACATATGAACTGTTTAATCACGATGAAGAAAGTGCAACTTGCAAAAGTGACCTACACTCCCCTGATGGAATATCTTCCAGGAGAAATGGAAATCTGTCAGCCTCCTAAAGACAACAATTCTGTAACTTTCGTTTCATAGTGAAAAGCCACTTTTACAGCATTTTTCAAACAGATATATTTAAATAGTACTGTAGACAATCATTTTTTTAGGTTTGGCTAACTTGGTCAAAGAGCAGTGGTGGATTTTTATTTGCCTTACTCTTACTTTAAAAATACTAAAGAACCTCACTCTGTTATTTGCTTAACTTAGTATGAATATGTAAATATTCTGTTTTGGTTTAAGACTTCTTGCACTAATGACAATTTTAACAAATAAAATGCTTTATTTCTGATGAATTATATTGGTCTTGCACACCTACATATCTTTTATGGTAATTTGATGGATTATGCAGTGACTTGTTTTATTATAAAACACTGCTACTCATCCATAAACAATCTATGTTTTGACAATTTATGATCAGATGTCTAGGAGATTTGCAATTGCAACCAATGTGTTTTTATTTAATCAATGAAGCAGACATTCCTGAGGAACAAGACTTAAGTGATATTAGCTCACAAAGGTCATTACGTAGAAAAATGCTATTTTAAGAAAATACCTGGGTGTAAACCATGTTTGTATATGTTCGCACATACCCAAAACACATACAAGTAGTTACTGGTTTCAAGTGTTTAAAGTGCTTCATGTTGAGATTACTGCTGGATAATGCATAACAATTGGCAAAATTATTCATTCCATTATTGAAAGTGGGATGAAATAATAAACTTGCCTTTTTCCCCTTTCCAGTCTTTCTAGTGTAACAACTATTACCTACATGGTTTGACTCTCTGTTCTTCTGGAACACCAAAGGCAATAAAAAATGCATGTACCTTTCTACTCCATCTAAAACAGAGACAAATCAACAGGCAGAAGGCAGGCTTAGTTGTGTTTGCAAAATGGAGGAATGCCTGTAGATTATGTTTCAGCCTCTCTATATGGAAGAAAAGTTGAGAAAGCTGACCTTCAAAATTGGGAAGGTGGAAACTAATTGAGACTGAGCTGGGAAAAGCTTAAAAGAGAATAAATTAAATAAAATGCAATAGGAGGAGAGCATCAAATGCCAATTGTTTAATCTACCTTCATCAGTTTGGCAGTTGATTGCATTCAGAGTTAGAAAAGAAGTCTCAAATGTTTGTAAGAACAAAAATGCAATGAAATTAGATGTTTCAGTTAATGGCTGAAGGCATCTGTTGTGGGAAATAGTGTGGATTATTGTAGCAGTTTTTAAGTGTTCTGCAATATAGCTTAATCATATACCAATCAAGAACTCTGTTGATAAGTGACAAAGTAATTGGATGTGATGGCAGTTGTGGCAGTTCCAGTTGCCGTCATTATGCAAGTCCCACCCAGTTGCAATGCCCCCCCAGTCACATAAAAGCCATTTGCAGGGCTCACCGTCTCCTGCTTGCTTCTCCACTGACTTTGCTTGTTAAAAGTAAACAGTGAAGGCTGTGAACATGTGACTGTAGGAAGCTGTAAAGGCCACAGTCATGATACCTGTAGGTTCTTGTTCAGCACCATAACTAGGGAAGGTTGCCAAATAAGTAAACATTAAATCAGAATATAATCTTTTAAAGCAGGGATAGGCAAACTTTTAACTGGAAGTGCTGCAGTGAGCAGAGATATATTATTAAAATGAATAGGATAATGACTTCCCATTTTTCTTTATTTCTGGAAATTATCCCAACAAGTTAGCCTATTTTAACACTTAGAAAAGAAATTTATGACAGAGTTCCATAACATTACAGTAGGATTAAATAGTTCAAAATTTATCACATTGTGTTAACCAAGCTAAATACTTTGTGAACTTAGCCTATCGGTTTTCTACTTCAAATTAGAAAGAAACTCTTATGGCTGTGGGTTGATCATATCTGCTGTTAGGTCTGATAATCTATAATTTTAGAATAGTTTGCATTGTGTTAGAAACTTTAATATTACTGCCTATGTTATAAATACAATTACGCTACCTAGAAAATTGGATACAGAGATAATCTCTCTTGCAAACATGTCTTGACTTTATACATAATTGAAACAGTGATTCTTAGACCAGAAAAGCCAAACAATACTTTAAAATTACAGTAACATTTAATTCAGAATTTTGACAGAACTATTGAATCATGACTCATTAAAGTATACTTCTCAAACAGTTAAATGTTTGAAGATAATTTTTCTAAAACTAAATAACCCTTGAAAAAGGTATAAATCTAAGCTAGTAAATGTAAGCTGTGTTCCCTATATACTATTCCACAATAATTTCACCTTCAACTTCATTTGCTTCCAACAAGATATAAAAACAGGATTCAGATTCACCAATTATATGAGAAGCTAAAAAACCAGAAGTCCTTTATTCTAAGGGTATTTAACCGATTTCCTAAATCTGAATAAACACGAAGCATTAATTATTTCTATCTTACAATCATACTTTTAAAATCTCATTAAAATCTTTTATTTCCAAAGCTGATTACATTATGGGGTAAAATAGTTTTCTAAAGAGAACCTATTGATTAAAAAATAGCAAACGGAGTGTCTTTATAAGATAAGCTGAGCAGCTTTACTTTCCTTATACAAAAACATTTCAAGCATACTCCTATAATAAAATTCACTTTTGTTAGCCAAAGTAAATAAAGATCCCTTATATTAAGCCTTTAAAACAATTATAAAAACTGGAGAAACACAATGATTTACGCCTAAAATAGTTGCACTGCAAAGTGTTTTTATCAAAAGTATTTTAAAAATAGTCTAAAATCTGAAATTTGTGTACAGTAATTGAGTTTGAAAACAACCATTCAAACGTTTTAGTTGATCCTGGAAAGCAATGAAGATCAGGGCAGTCTCCCTTAGACAAAAAATCTAGTTTCAAAATGTGCTGCAACTGACCATTGTTTTCAAAAGATCACAGATCTTTTCTAGTTGCTGGCCAAAGACTGATGAATGGGAGGTTGGAAACAGCGGACATGTTCCACCGGTGTGCTTTCTCCATCACCAGATTTCAAATACTTGTCCAGTGTGGTAATAATTTCATCATTTAGGATCTGGAATTTGCGAATTCTCTCAACCATTTTTTTTAATGGCTACAAAACAAAAATTATAATCAGTAAAAGGGAAAGATACCAAAATGACACACAAAGTGAGAAATAAACCTTGGTCAAACCTACCACATTCTTGATGATTTCATCTTTGCCATCATGCTTCTGTACTTTCAGTAAGTGATAACAAAAATCGAGCACATCAAATCGACGCTGCTGTCCCAAGAGCACAATAATCATACAGCCAGCCCAATGCAGCCCATCTCCAAAACATTGTCTACAAAGTAAAAGTGTAGAGAAATCACTACATTATATTGAGTAAGGTAAATCAGGATTCTGGATTCCCAGTCCCAAGTCTGTCACTACAATTAACAATGCTGACTGAATGTTTTGCAGAATTTTGCAATATCTTTTTATTAAATGGTACTGCTAATAAGTATGCAGTCAAAGACTATATTTCAGAAATGGGTAGGGCAGGATCCATTCAGGATGGAATTTTAGATTTAAGTGTGAAATGGATGCCTTAGGCATCTGTCTCTTTAACCATTACAAATGCAAAGAAGACTTTTTTGAATTTTGTCTACTTCCTGTTGGCTTTTTGGGGGATCAGAAAAATGTCATTTCTGCATCCCTGCCTAATACTATATTCACTATTTTTGATTCAGTATATGATCTTTATCTTCATACAGTTCTAAAGAAATAGTTACATGAAACAGAACCACCCCAAAAACTATAAAACTGATTTGATATCTCCAAAGTTTAGATGCTGAAAACAAAAAATCATTGTAATCATAGTCAACTGTGACTCATTAGATTATCATTTTTGCATTTATTAAACTACATTTAAAATAGTATTTTAATGTTTTGGTCTAACAAAGTCTTGAGACTGACCAAATGCATTTGCGTAAGTAGCTGTATCAACAATATACAGTTTACTAATATTTGCAAAGGAATTAAGAGTTTAGTAATACAGTAAATTCTTAATTCCTTTGTTATATCATAGTCATATCTAACTTCAGAAATAAAAATAAAGCACTATTAAATAGCAATGCCATTGCCAGTATTTGGATACATACTCGACAGTAAATTCATGGGTTCCTACTGGAATACAGTATACAAACTGCATTGCACTCCAAAGGCGGTGAAATTCCACACACTCATCTACATGCATCACACCATTGCTAGGGAGAGGACCACGCCATATGGGATCATCCAGGAATATTCGAATCCTTGTTAAGATGACTTCAAACATAGAAAGTCCACAGCAGAGACGCTCCTTGGTTAGCAAATCTCCTTCTCTTGCAATGGCAATTTGCTATAATTGCAACCAACAATACAGTATCAGTCTATGAAGAACTTATTAACGTGAAAATGAGCTACTGAGTTTCAAATAGGATGGAAAACGATACTTTCCCACCCTATTTTAAATTATTTAATTTAGATAAAAGTCATACAAAATAACGTATGTGTAACTAAAATTTGAAAATAAAATGTATATACTATTAACATAATCAGCTCCCTCTTTTAGCACATTAAATGTACATGATAAATATACTGATCCATCTTCAATTTCTACAATTGAAAGACATCAAAAATCAATAAAGATTCAAATCCATCCTTTTGACAGAATGTGTTGTTTTCTTTTCACCTGCAGAGGCTGATTCTCTTCACTCAATCCCAAGCTCATTAAACCTAGAATTCTACATAAAGCGTCATATTTTGGAATGAAATTCTACATCATGTTTGCATCATTAGCTATTATGGTTTCCCCAGTGTTGAATTAATAGATGTAGTCATTGAATCCAAAAAGAGCCTACTAATATTTGGTTTTTTTTTCTTCCTCACACTTTTCCATTTTTTTTTCAAATCAACCAAACGTTTATTCATTAGTTGCAACAGGAATTGATCAACTGGTGTTGCCTAGCCCAGAGGTGAGACATACAAGCAATGGAACTGGTGCAGATGGCCACCATCCTGTCTCCCCATCACCAACTCTCTGCCCACCACCCAGGTCCCTGCCAATACTATCCCCACTCTCTACTGATGCCCTACCCCCGGCTGACACCCTCTCTTCCACTGACCGATGCAGGTCAACAGGGACAGCCCATAGACCAAATGTGGCCCATAGGCTGTAAAATGCCCAGGTCTGCCCTAGCATGATGTGGGCTGAGAGTGACTGACCCAAAGTTACCTAGCTGGCTTTCAAGCGTAAGACAGGACTAGAACTCATGACCTACTGGTTTTGAGGCTGGTGCCTTAATCACTGGACTAAATTTGCTCTCAACATTCCAAATATATCTGTATATCTCAAATAAAATATTTTCAAAGCATCTTAAGCAAGTCTTTTTCTAATGAATGGAATTAACAAATGAGAAAGTTATTTTCTTTTGGAACATATAAAAATTGAATATTCAAGGTTTTTTTTTTTCTCCCAATAAGAGAAAATAATGTTTTTATAAAAGGGGGGCTGGGAATCATCTTTGATTTTCATTAACTCATAGGCATATTTGTGCAGTTTCTGGGTATAGTATGAAAATAGTTTTCATTCCCTTTTGTTTCACTTTCCAAGTTTACTTTTACAGTCTGTTCTGCCAAATAGTTTCTCCATCCAAATATTAATTGTGGCCAATCTTATTTAGTGTTATAAATCACATAATCTGTCTAGCTGATAGTGTTGTATGGCACATAACTCTTTAAAATTTGAATTAGGAATCTAATAATAAAATAAAATCTCATTATTTAGAAATTAATTACTAATTCAACCAACATAGGATGCCAAAAAGCTCTATCCTCTATATGGTGGTAAGCAAGTAGGTAAAATGGCAGTTCTGTAAAAAACGTAAGGACTACCTGAGGTGTTCCCAGTCTTTCAATCAATGGAACAAGGTGGAGTGGAGCATATTTTGATTCTAGTCTCTTCATTTTAGCATCAAGTCTTTCCCCCTCTGGAAACAGACAGAGAGAGAATAATGTGATTTATTTTTCATTTATTCATTGTACTGTTCTTTTATCCCAACTTTTTGCATTCAGAGTCTGAAGGAGGCTAATAAAGCCTGTTTCAGCTTAATGTTTTGTTTGATTTATTCCACCACCACATTTTGTACATTCAAGAATACAAAATAAATACTAAACTTCAGAGCTTTTTATTTCACTCCTAAAATGGAGCTGTGAAGTTTAAACATATATTTGCTGCCACATGCTTTTTTTGTATATGCAGAAAAACATCCTAATTTTTAAAATGCACATGGCTTATACATCTTGTGAAAGGAAATGTTCTGTGGCAAATATCTGACGAAGATGACACATTTTCTTAACCATCTACTAAGCAAGAAGACCTATGAAATTTCATTTTGTAAACTAGCAGGATATGTAAACGATACCAGAATAAAAAGGGGGAGAAAGTGCTCAAAACAAAACTTAAATGAGGTAAAAATATAAAGTGCAGAAAGTTCCTTCACTTCATTAATCACACTAAGTTTTTCCAGCCATTTAAGATGCTTAATCTATTCTCTGCACAATAGATATGCACCACTAATAACAAAGCTTTATTTAATTCTGATACAAATGTGTGCTGTGTTTCATTAGCTTTTTGTCTTGATTTTGCAGTCCCACAATGACAGCATAATTTGGCATGAATATTTCGGTTGGAAAGCCATAGGAAAAAGCATACCCTTGACATGAATTCTTGGTAAAATATTCTGGAATGGTGCTGCATGCAATAGATCACAAACTTCCTCCAATGACTGCAACAAAGAGAATAAAGATATAACACTAGAGAGCTGCGATTGGGAATCTCTGACTGCAACACTGTGGCTGTTGTCTGATTTTGAACTGAAGTAGCAATATCCAAAAAAGAACATTTTTTCCATGATTTCCTGATGGAAACTGGCCTGTGCCCCCATGTATAGGAACAGTTCCATAAACGAGGAAAATGAAGAGAGAAATACTGCTGAGGAACATGACTAATCCCACTCAAACAACCAGCAGGAATGTATTGATCAACACCAGGGTAGCAAGTATTACATTTTTTTAAACTTGCAAGATATAATGATCTTTTGGTAGATTTGCCTCTGTCTAACAGTTGCTATCAGAATAGCAAAGTAGTTTCATGGGCAGAATAAAATTTTATTTTATAAGTAAAACAATCCACATAGCAGAGTTTATCAAAAAGCATAACACAAATTGTTAATTTCCATTGTTCAAGCAGCAGGTGGAAAGATGTCAACTGGACATAGAATTAAGTTTTTGTTTTCAACATTATTCTAAAATTCACTATCTCTCCTAAGATAGTTTTCATAATAGAACTGAAAATCTAGGAAAGTAATGACAGAGCTCTCGTTTTTTTTAAAAAGGATCTTCAAAATGTATTGAATTTGATAACTGTTCATTTAGACGCTTAACACTGATGAAACTATCTGTGCCAGGAGGCTGTTTTATATTCCAACAGACCAAAATTCAGGAAGGCTACCTTCATAAGGGAGCAAACGGTTGTTTTCAGAATATACTTTCAATATGCGGAATGAATGAAGGAGATATACAGATTATGCTGTGAGAATTTACAGCACAGGTTTTTCTTTCCAATGATTATTCCAGTTAGCTTGGCAGAACTTTCAAATAAGAATATACAGTCACCACCATGCAAAGCCCCATCTTTTTATACATGCATGTGTCAATGTAAATAAAAAGGGGCAAACTGTCAATAACATAGTCACTACTGCCATCTTAAGCCACCCACGTAAATACCTTAGTTCAGGGTTGTCAAACTCGTGGCCCGTGGGCCAGATGTGTCACGTGCCGTCTCCGCCCCTGCCATTTAGCAAAGGGGGGGGCGAATCCCGATACATCATGTGATTCCACCATGACACTGTAAGTTTGACACCCCAGCCTTAGATGATATACAGAATTGCTGAAATGCTAGGAAAAATTACTATTGAAGGACTGCTTCTCTATGGAGTAGCTCAAGTATATATAATATTTTTAAAATTAGAAAACATTTTACGAGCACTTAGGTGCAAAAAGAACCATTCTGATTTTTCATTACTCATGTATCTTCAACACTGATGGTGTTTCAAGAGCTTCTCTGTAATTTCTCTAAAGACAGATTTTTATTTTTCAAAGTTCTTTTTCTAAACCAGACAGCAGAGGGCATAAAAGAAATAGGACTTCTCCTTTGAAGGGAAAAAGACCCAAAATAATTTGTGCAAATTTTAAATTTGAATTATTATGAAAAATGCTAGAATTTCTTCTTCACAATGTTATTTTTATAAATAGTTAAAAAGTGTTTGAAAGTTAAGGCTCTTAATTGATGGTTGATTTAATGCCATAAGCCATAATCTTTAATGTATGAAGCACACAGGGAAACAATAGCACTCGTTGGCTTCTGCAGCAGGGGGCAAATGCTGAAACATGTATGACAATGTCGATATGCAGTCTTATGTACTTGGGGCACAAATATGTAATTGATGCCTTTGCATGATGGCCTAATAGTACATACTGTATGCTCTTTTGGCTTCATTGTACTGTAATCTGTTATTGACACTGCTTTTCCACACCTACCAGGCTCTGCTCAATGAGGAGACAGAAGAGAATAGCATTTCCCACTTCTCTCAGATTTTGGAAACACACAGTTTTCAGTTCAGCATACTCAACAATATCCTTGAGCTGATGATGAAAGAATTCCAGAATTCCTGAAGAATGTGGTAATAGGAGAAAAGAGAACGAGAGAGAGACAGACACAGAACAGAGAGAGAGAGGGGGGGAGCGAATAAAAGGTCACATAAGTCAGCACCACAGTATGCTGTTCACCGAAAATTAGTATTTTTTCCTCTATATTCATTACAGGTAGTCCTTGATTTAAATGATTCATTCAGTGACCGTTCAAAGTTACAACAGTACTGAAAAAAATAACTTATAACTGTTTTTCACACAACCATTGCAGCAGCCCCATGGTCACATGATAAAAATTCGGATGCTTGGCAACTGCTCATATTTATGACGGTTGCAAGGTCCCAGGGTCATGTGACAACTTTTTGCGATCTTCTGACAAGCAACAGGGAAACCAAATTCACTTAACAACTATGGCAAGAAAGATCATAAAATGGGGCAAAACTCACTTAACAAGAGTCGTGCTTAGCAACGTAAATTTTGGGCTCAGTTGTAGTCATAAATCAAGGAATACATGTATCCAGATAAGGAAGCCATAGTTGTGATATTATATTCCATAGGCCTAAATGCTATCAATACAATCTCTTTTCACTTAGAATATTTCAGGATACCAGGATTGATCCCTTCTTGAACTGTTGGTCCCCACCCCCACCCCCCCATACATATAGGTAAAATGTCATGGCTGGCTGGGGAATTCTTAAAATTGCCAATGCTGGACACTCCTCTAAATCTTGAGATTATTGTTGTATCCATAATCAATAAAGGTCAATTATGGAACTCTTGATGCCTACAAAATATATTGGAGGAAACCTGAAAATATATTACTCCAATCTATGACAAACTGAAAAGTAAAATATAGCAATATTAATCTTTTTAAACACTATATAATTGTTTATTAAATAACCCAATAAAAAGAAGAAACAAACATTCATTAAAATTGAACTTACCTGGGGAGCCATACTCATGTCTAGGCAACCTACAGATTTTGGGCATTACTTCCATTAAGGTCTTTACATACTGAAGAATTGTGCCTTGTAACTGAGAAAGCAAATATAAACAATATTGCTAAATGAGCATAAATTGAACTGGGGTTCGTAAGAAACAAGCAATGTTTTAAGTGTACTACTATTTTAAGCAGGGTTCATTTACATAAAAATATGAACATTGCCATGTGAACACTGCTTCAAAGTGAACACACTTATGATAAGACATACAAGTGCAATAGTTGTACAAAAACACATTTCATCTCTATATAGGTACATTTATGTATTTTAAAAAAAGTAACAATTGAGTGAAAACATTAATTGTATTGTTTACTGCTAATACAAGATGTAAATTTAGGCAAATTAGCCAGATATGACTAAGCATACTTTGATGATATCCCCTAGAAAACAGTGGGACAAGCTGAAGTCCCAAAATGAAATGGGAAAAGATGTCAAATATTTTAATTAATAAACTAAAACTTCCTGTGACTTTCTTCTTTCATCCATACTATAGTATGAAATTTTATATTTCAAGGGAAACAAAATAATGTTTATGCTTCTAAGAATCATATAATTAAGAATGATTTTCACACACAATTATAATTCCTATTTTCATACCATTTCACTCATGTATAGTCATTGGCATTCCCAGAGATACTCCTTTAATAGCTGGAGCAGTATGAATTGTGATCCAAAATATGTGAGGAACATAAAATTGAAAACCTGAGTGATTAAATGAACTTGAAGAAAGGGTAGCTTTTTCTATTTTACTGAAATAAAAATAATCCACATACCAGACTCTTGACAACTTTCAGTAATTCTTCCATCACCACAGCAATCCCTTGATATCCCAGTAGTCTGCAAATCACTTTGAAATGAGGGGGGCCTACAAAGTCCCTATAGTTGCTATAAATGCTGGAGTATGCCAGATTCAAAGCCTAGAGAGGAGAACAACGCAAGTCATTCAAATCAAGTTAGAAAGTATATCTCCTTTCATTACAAAATATATGAAAGAATACTTTCAGGGAATCAAATTACATTTAATTTTAAAAAGTAAAATGATGTTTGAAATATATGATACTTTCAGTTAAAGGAACAAAAAGAATGAATTTTGTAATTAATTAAATGCAATTAGTCCTGCAGATAATCTGAACCAATGCCATACAGCAGTGGTGGGTTCTGGATCCCGTTGCAACTGGTATGGTGAAACCAGGCTGGGTGCCCACCATGCAGCACAAATGCAGCACACACATGGGTACCTAACACTTGTGACGTCCAGCTGCTCGGCTGAGCCTTGCGCAGGCACCGTAAGTTCCGTGTGCAAATGCCCTGATCAGCTCAAATAGCGGTAAGGAGAGCGGGCTGTACCGAGGGGTACTGGTCATATCCCACCACTGCCATACAGGGTTTAAAGGTGGTAACTAGATCCTAAATTGCACTCAGAAAGAAACTGGAAGCCAATGCAGCTTACACAACAGCAGTGTGATATGGGCAAACTCCAAGGTACTCTGCACTATGTGTCCCACACCATTCTGGACCAATTGTAACTTTCAGGTGGTCTTCAAGAAGCAAGTAGAGCACATTACAGTAATCCACTACCCTTCTCTTTTTCTAAAAAAAACCCTTGCAATTATTACAATGAATTGCCTTGGCACATGATTTCTACTACTTTATATTGTAAAATTTTAGAGATAAAACAAGTTAGAATATGAATTTGCCATTTAATGCATCAGTAATGTATAGGAAAATCTTTTACGTGTTAATATCAGCCAAATGTTACAAAGACTGTTTTGCCACAAGAAATATAACAAGATACAGATAATTAATAGCACTGTGAAACAAACTTAAGAATAATAAAGCCCAAATGCTCTTTCTAATGTGATATTTCTCTCCGCCTCAGTCCAATGGTTCATTCATTCATTTCATTTTCATTTTATTAGGTTTGTATGCCGCCCTATTCCCAAGAGACTCAGGGCGGCTAAGTAGTGGTCACTAAAGAATTGAGAATTATTCACTTGAATCACCAATGAAGCAAGCAGAGTCTGGCAAGAGTGGTTCAGAATGCCTTTGCATTAGCAAATAAGAAGAAAGATAAATTTCCTTAGGGAGCAGAACAGGCTGTTCTTGAATGGATGTAAGTAGAAGATAACACAACCCTTATCACAAGAAACCTCTGTAAACAAAAGGTCAAAGAATGGGAAACGTATTGTGCAAAAAGCATGTAGCAGCATCTATGAATCATGAAGAAATCTACTTGCTCGTTTGCAAACTATCATTCTTATTTGAATATTTTATGACAATCTCAGGATTTTTACTCTGAGCATAATTTATGGAATTTGACTACTTGTAAGCATTTGCCAATATTAATAATTTAAGGGGAAAATCCCGTGAAAAATACATTTGTATATTTGTACATCTGCATTGCTTTCTTGAATACTCAGATTAAATAAGTGATTTAATTACAGTAAAGGATTCTGATTTTATTGCATTTCAATTTGGAGCAAAACAAAAAAAATCTGTATTAAAGACAAAGAAATTATAAACTGCAGAGAATTTTAAGAAGTCAAATCCATAAATTATGCTCCTTGTATTATATCAAACCTTCATTGTGCTTTTTTCCTCATTACAGCATTAAGTAAGTCCCACCTGCTTGTACATTATAAACAAATGTAGTATGTCTGCAGTACTGTATCGTTCAGCAATCAGTACTTTTAGTTCAGTCAAGGATCAGTTTTACTCTGAGAATGTGCTAACATAAAATGGGTGATATAATAAAATATGTTTAACAGTTTGGATAATCCCTTTGCTTCACTGACAAAACCTTAGACCAAATGAGATACCTTCTAAGAGGGCTACCTCTATTATGATCTTATTTTCTAGAACTAAGGATGAACTTTCTTTGGAGCATAGCATTCTCAAGCTCCCTTATGTAGACACAAAACCGCTAGGACAAAAGTGGCTTATTTTATCTGCCGATGGAGTCGTCTGATAATCAACTTTGAATGGTCGACAACTGCCTGTACATTTTTCTTTCAGAAACAAATAAACAATTACACCCCACAAGTTATAGAGTGCAACTATTCTTAAAATGGACCCCACTGAAAAAAGTAGAGACTGCAAAATTAGATATAATACCCTGTTTCCCCCAAAATAAGACCTCCCTGGATAATAAGCTCAATTGGGATTTTGAGCACATGCGCTAACATAAGTCCTCCCCCCAAAATAAGCCCTCTCTGAAAATAATGTAACACAGCAGTAGCCATGAGGTGACCACGCTTGCCCCCTGCTGCACCTCAAAAATAATAAGACCTCCCTGAAAATAAGGCCAAGTGCTTATTTCGGGAGTCAAAAGAAAATAAGACCCTGTCTTATTTTTGAGGAAACACGGTACATAGTGCTACAGAATGAAAATTATGAAACACCTGCTACATGAAAACAAATAAAGAAAAATATTAACCTTCGATCCATGTAGATATTGAGGCTGTGCATTGGGCTGCTTGTCTCTCTGGAATTCCTGAGAAAATGGTAGTATTGTTCGAACAAACCTATGTAAACCAAACAAGGCAACTGTCAGGCTCCAAAAACCAAGACAGACCTGTGATTCTTTCAAGTAGTTTTCTTTATTTTTCTCACTAATGGACAGAATCTTGCCAAACTAAAAACATGCTACTAACCCCATAGAAATATACTCTGGGAATTATTAGGGAGGGTTGTCTTCATCCTTTTTTTCCACATAAGCTATCTGAACTGAGTTGTCTCTTGATCATCTAGATTGCACTCCCTCCCTGCTTGCAACCCAGATTATATTCCATCACAGCAATGCAATTTATAATTATGTAAATTCCACCTTAGTCATGAAAGCATGTTAGATTTATATCCTGCTTTTATTTTAAATTGGGAGCTCAAGGTGTCACTCATTCTTCTATTTTTCGAGACAACAATTTAGTGAGGTATGTTGAATTGAGAGAGAAGCAGAGACTAGTCCTGTGAGCTTCTGTGGCTGGGAATAGACTGACATGTCCAACCCCTTAAACACTACACCAGAACTTGTGCCAGTCCAACATTTTCACCACTACACCACACCAGATCCTATTCCTTAAAAAAAAAAATCAATTCTGTATTATTATGTGAATTATGAGAAATATGATGGTGGAGTTAATGTGTCATGCAATAGAAAAGCAAGCACTGGCAGAACTGCTGCCTTTTATTTCTTTTTTAACCTTAATTCTATGAATCTACCCAATTGTTCTAAAGCCTTTCTTTTACAAAGTTTGTTCTAATTAAATGAGATCAAAAGCTACATTCATATTTGCGCCCTCTGCATTCATGAATAGTGAGGCTATTGTATAAAAGCTACAATCGAATATCATGCTCCACATAGTACAAACAATTTTAACAGCACAAGCACACATATAAAAATGCACACAAGAGAACACATAGAAATATCTAGTAACTACTGGGAAAGGAGCTTTAAAAAACTAGGAAGCTGCTAGTATTTTATAGGTCATTTCCCAATATTTATGCCTCAAGCCAACTGCTGAACCTCTTTCTTGAAAAGGATTTCAAATATTTTTTAAAAAACTAGAAATCCCTGTCGACAGAAAGCGCTGATATCAAGACTCATACACTTAAAACCTTAGTTAAGTTGGCTACATGTAGCTATCAGAGCAAACTTTTGTACCAGGATCATGAAATTAAGTACAGTATTAAAAAAAATATTTAATTGTTGCACTAACCTGTTGGTTGACCCATTGTAGCAATAATTGGGAAGAAAATCATAGTTGAGTTCCCAAAAGACGTGAAGAGTGATTCTTCCATAGGGAGCAGATACATTATGATTGGCTTCTCTGAACATAGCATCAAAGCTGTCTAAAGTCATATATCTGCTCAGGAGCTTGTGTGTCATCTTGTTTATTTCTACTAATCCATCCAACTCCTGATAATTTTTCATGGACAGATAAAAGTCATAAGGAGAGAAAAAAAATCAGAATCTTCTAAAAGATCTAAATCATTAAATCTTTTTAGTGACTATGCACATTAGAAAAATGTTGATCTATGTTGGAATTATTTCTTGCCTACTTATTTCAAATGTATATAATGGACAAAGAGCCAGAGTCTCAAATCATTTTTGTAGTAACAATTTTAAATATATGATACGTTGGTTTCCTATCTAACTGGAAGTTCCTAAACACTGAAAAGCCTATAGGATGACATGTTTCAATGCCTTTCCCTCAGTCGCACTGGAAGATATTGAAAGATTCTTTTCATGAACTATTTAGGTCCTTGCAGAGATGGTCAGATGGAAACTATTGCACATGCTCTTCTCCACTGCACGTATTATTGAGATGTTTGCAGCCTTTATAGCTAGTCCTGACTTACAACAGTTCATTCAGTGACCACTCAGTTACAACAGCATTGAAAAAAAGTGACTCATGACCATTTTTCACACATGCAACTATTGCAGCATCCCCATGGTCATGTGATCAAAATTCAGATTCTTGGCTACTAACTCATATTTATGATGGCTGCAGTGTCCCTGGGTCAGGTGATCACCTTGTGTAATCCTCTGACAAGCACCGTCAATGGAGAAGCCATTGATTCACTTGACAATTGTGGCAAGAAAGATCTTCTTAACAGCATATATTTTAGCCTATCTCTTTAAGGGTACCAAATAATTCCCTTTCTAGAGTCTATCTTTTCTAATCATCAAAATCATAAATCACAAATTTATTTTTTCTTTTTTCCTGCGAAAAGTCCATGATTTCCAGTCACTTCACACAAAAATACAGTATTTCCAACAGCATTACACAAGGAGAATACATGAGATCTATTTTATTTATACAGATTAATGGGGGGGGGGGGAACATCTTAGACTCCATAATTTAAACCAGAATATATAGTTGAAAGAACCCTAAAATTAACAGGCCACCAACTGCAATCCTTACATAGACATCTGAAATAAATCGCTGCAATTGGAGGTAGTCACCAACTACTGTTATAGAGATAAAAGGCAATTTGCAGTGCAGCTTTATCTCTGCTTGACATTGATGCTGAATGTGTCTGGAAAAGAGCCCCTTTCTAGATTTCAATCACATCCTTCACTTTGATGAGAAATGGGCTCGTGTCTTCTTCTTAGCATCTTTGAGAAGGCAAATGTGAATTGCTCTTTTAGTTCCTATACCCAGAATTACTCTCTGCTCACTCTGTTTGATCGAACTGTCCTCTGTATTAATGAGGTATATTCCTAATTAATATCTAGGTAATATCTAATTATATATTACCTACCACCCTCATGCTGGCCTTTGATCTTAATAAAGATGTGACTGATTGATATATTACCCATAATTATACGAAACATAATTCAATGTTTCAGGCCTACCTTGATTACCCCGATACGCCATTTATGGAAAAAGGATGTGGGCCCCAGGTGCCAGGGAGAGAGCAAACAGCTCATCCAGCCCAAAGGATTGCCACCGAACCATATTATTTATTATGGTTATTATTTATTATTGTAGTATTACTTTACCACAATAAAGAAATGTTATCATTTCAATGCTAGCAATTTCTAAAAGGACAAAGAGGCAATGATGAAACACTGAGCAATTGTATAACTTTCAGCTTTTGCCATTCCCACTGGCAAAATGGCCATGTGGCTGTTTCTTGGTTGAGGCAGCTTTCATGGCTTTCATGCAATGGTTCATTTAAAATGGACCCTCAGCTCACCAGCCCAGCATGAAATGGTTATTGAAGGCACAGAACAGTGATTGGAGGATGTGTGTGCCTATCATAGCATACTCCATTCAACTGCAACAGAGGCATTTATGGAAGATGGTATTGTGCACAGCAGGTGGATGCTTTCCTGCTTATGCTGGTCAAAGGGGAGAACAATACATTCAAGAGATGGAGATCACTTTTCTGGCAATCTGCAGTGGGCTGAGGATAATGTTACTATTCTTACCATCACAAAATAGTAAGAAAATCAAAATAGTAAGAGAAGAAAGTACAGATAAGCCCTATCCTTGAACAATGATGACAGAAGAATATCCAAAAAGAATAACAATTCATGGATGAGTACAAGTAACCCTATCTGGTCACTCCTCATTTTTTTTCTTATTGTCATTTTGCTGGTGATCGGTCAGATTCTTGGCAGGGAAAGTTTTTTAATTCCTTCTGAGCCAAATGTTTCTAATCAAGGAAAATCCAGAAATCAGATAGTACAGGACAGAAATAAATTGCAGGTAGTCCTCAATTTATGACCACAATTGAGCCCAGTTAACATTTCTGTTGCTAAACAAAACAGTATTTAAGTGAGTTTTGTTCCACTTTATGACCTTTCTTGCCACAATTATTAAATGAATCAGTACAGTTGTTAAATCAGTAACACGGTGGTTAAGTGTTACTCGCTTCCCCACCGACTCTGCCTTTCAGAGCAAAAGGTAATCACATGTCCCTGGGACACTGCAACCATCATAAATACATGCCAGTTGCCAAAAACATCCAAGTTTTGATCGGGTGACCTTGGTGATGCTGTAATAGTTTTATAAAAAATGGTCATATGTCACTTATTCAGTGTTATTGTACCTTGGTCACTGAATAAGTGATTGTAAGTCAAGGAGCACCTGTATTTCTTTGCACTGATCATATTACACTCTTGCATTAACTTTGTTATTAATAACAACTGGCTGAAGGAACCTTGTCAAATTTGACATTTTCTGTTAACTCCAGACCCAGTGGGACATTAAATCCTAATGCATTTCAGCACTTACTACAATGGAGGTCAAATCTTCACTTTCAAAACGCCCAATTGCCAGTTCCATTGATTTGTACACAGCTGCTGAAATTCTCTGCGTGATCAAGCGATTCAGATCAATTGACCGACCAAGAAGCTGAAGGAAACAGACAAAAATATTAAATGAAGTTTTAATGTAATTATTCCATATCTGTAAGAACAAATGTCCTGAGCCCCACATGCGTTAAGGTACGTTTGGTTTGCAGAAATGTTATGCAACAAGCCAAATACATTTTTTCAGATCACAGTACATTCCTGAAGGTGGAAATGTCACGTAAATGAATTAATTCTACATGCTCAACTACATTTATACTTTTTACTTGTACCAGCAACCATATATTAAAAATAGACACCTATCCAAGTAATCTTTGATGGGTGAAATGTAGCAAAATAACTGGCAAGTACGATATACCCAAATTATGTTATTCACAGGATATACTAAATTATAGAAATATTAATTATTCACATTATCAACTAAATAGTGACATGTATAGGCCCACACTGATGTCCAAATCTGGTTCACTTTCATACTATGACCAGGTTTACCTTCCTTAACCCTAAGTTAGCTGAGCCTGAACTGGAAGGGGTTTTAGCCAAAGATTGACTTCACCTAATCATCTTTGGACAAAGAGATGCAAATAGAACTGCTGTTCTTAAACATGCTTTCAGCCTCTAAGATACAAGAGCCCATTCCCACCTCATATTACAGGATTAAGGAGATTGGGCTACTAAATATTTTTTTTAATATGAATCGTTTTGAAATAAAACAAAAAAGGAAACTTCAGACAAGCATTGGTGAGGTTTCTTGGGCATGATGGAAGTTGTAATCAAAAAATGCAATGAAAGAATAGTATACCAACCTGGACATGTCTCTGTTTTAGCAATGTTTCATATCGATTAGATGTTAGCAATGGAATTGTTGCACCTTGATTCTTACATTCTGATCTTAATCGTTTATCCAGAAGAAGGCTGCACAAAAGTGAGATTATTAAATAACACTCTATAATAGAGGTTATCTTTTAATATCATTATGTCAGTATTTTAAATAACACAGTAAGAGAATAACAGAGTTGGAAGGGACTATGAAGATCCGATCTACTGCTCAAGCAGGAGACCTTACATTATTTCAGATAAATGGTTGTCCAATCTCTTCTTAAAAATTTCCAGTGATAGAGCATCCAGTTTCTAAAGGCAAGCCGTTCCACAGATTAATTGTTCTAATTGTCAGGAAACTTCTCCTTGTTTCTAGGTTGGTTCTCCCTTTCATAAGTTTCCATCCGTTTGCTTCTTATTCAACCTTCAGGTGCTTTGGAGAATAAGTTGACCCCATTGTGGCAGCCCCTTAGATATTGGAAAGCTGCTATCATGTTACCTTTAGTCCTTTTTTTAAAAATTAAATTAAACATACCCAATTGCTGCAATTGTTCTTCCTGTATTTTAGATACCTCTGGTCTCCGGATCATCTTTGTTGCTCTTCTCTGTACTCTTTCTAGAATCTTAACATTTCTTTTACATAGTGGCAACCAAAACTGGGTGCAATATTCTAAGTATGGTCTTATCAAGGCATTATAAAGTGGCGCTAACACTTCACATGATCTTGATTCTATCCCTCTAATGAAGCCTAGAAATGCATTGGATTTTTTGGCAACTGCATCGCATTGGTGACTCATATTTAAATGATTGTCCACTAGGAAATCTTTCAATGTATGGCATACATCCAATGTATGGCAATGTAAATAAATTTACCACCCAGGATATTGTTGAACTACAACTTTCAACATTATTTAACATTTGTCATGCTAATTCAGACACTGGGAAGGCAGTAACTGAAGGCCCAGGCTAGCCCCAAACTTTAATGGAGTCACATACCTTCCTGCCATAACCTTGTAATATGCAAATATCTGATCTGCCAACTTGTAGACAAACTGATCAAAACATAAGTTGACCTAAAGAAAATATGAAAGATTAGACACTTTATTCAAATGCGTTTTCTTTTGAGCAATTTTAAAATGGAGGATGAAAAGGTACCTTCCCCAGCAATCGACCGTTGACTTACCTGAACAGTCCTTTTATGTGTGCTGCGAGGGGAATCCAAGCATGGGTTAACTTTGTCCATTAGCCTAGAGACTGAGTTATGCAAATTGGTGACCACGCCTCCTCTGACTGGTAGGGTCAGTTTTGTACGAAGTCAGCCGTTTAATGATGTATAACAATAACAATAGAGGCCGTAGCCCAACAGGTATACAAACATGGCAACAAAAACAAGTTACAACTAGTCACAAACAGTCATAGTCAAGTCATAGATCAGAAGTCAATCATGTGAAGAGTCACGATAACCTTGGCCAGCCGAAGCTGCGGGCGGGTTTGGATTCCCCTCGTAGCACACATAGAAGGACCGTTCAGGTAAGTCAACGGTCGTTCTCCTGTGTGCTGCTTGGGGAATCCAAGCATGGGACATGCCAAAGCAATTAAGATCCAGGGTGGGAGCTAGGCTGGCCAGGGTCCCCCGCAGGGGGGAGTACCTGTTGCAGTACACGCCACCCAAAAGAGGCCTCAGCCGAAGCATACACGTCAACTTTGTAGTGTCGGATGAACGGTGAAGGCGTAGACCAGGTCGCCGCCCTGCAGATTTCTTCCACTGAAGCTTGCGTGGCCCAGGCCGCCGTGGTAGCCGCACTCCTGGTAGAATGAGGAGTGATGCGCCTGGGTACCTGCCGAGATTGACTGTCATAAGCAAGAGCGATGCACGCCTTCAACCAGCGACCTATCGTATGGGAAGAAACCTTCTGCCCCATGGACGATGGCTGAAAGGACACAAAAAGCGCTTCCAATCGCCTGAAGGATGCCGTGCGTTTCACGTAGCGACGAAGAACTCTGCGCACATCCAGGTGATGCCATTGGCGCTCCTGTGGATGAGAAGGATTGGGGCAAAAGTCCAAGAGGACGAGTTCCTGAGCCCTGTGAAATAACGTGTTGACTTTCGGTAGAAAGGCAGGGTCCAAAGGGAGAACAACTCTGTTGGAGTGGAAAATACAGAGGTCCACCCGAACTGACAACGCCGCCAGTTTGGAAACCCGCCTAGCTGATGTAATAGCTACCAAGAACATGGTCTTAAGAGTCAATAGTCGAAGACTGATGGAAGTAATAGGTTCGAATGGAGAGTCCATAAGCGCCCTGAGCACTAAGGTCAAATCCCATGTAGGGTAGCGGTGCACGGTCGGGAGGTCGGATGTTGGCCGCCCCCTTCAGGAAAGCCTTGACTTGCGAATGTTGAGATAAGGAACGTCCCTGACCGCCCCCAATCACCGTGGCAAGGGCTGTGACCTGCCTGCGAAGCGTGTTGGGAGCCAAACCTTTGTTGAGACCCGATTGCAGAAAATCCAAAACTCGGGGCACCGAATCCTGGAGGGGATCTGCCCAGTCCGGCGGCACCATCTGCAGAAAGCCTGCCAGGTAGCCTCGTAAATCCGAGTGGTGGAGGGGCGACGGGCCGCTTGAATTGTGGCGATGACCTCGTTGGAGTAATGAAGCTCGGTCAGCAGAGCCTGCTCACGTGCCACATGGCTAACTGCAACAACTGGGGGTTCGGATGTATGAGAGCCCCCTGGTAGAGCTGGATTTGTTCGTCCGGAATTCTCCACGGGCGTGAGATCGACAGGTACACCAGGTCGGCATACCAGGGACGTCGGGACCACATCGGAGCCACCAAGAGGACCTCCGCCTGCTCCGTCAATATCTTCTGTATAACCGCCGGTATTACTGGCAGTGGCGGGAAGGCGTAGAGAATAGCAGTTAGCAGTTAGACTTATATACCGCTTCATAGGGCTTTCAGCCCTCTCTAAGCGGTTTACAGAGTCAGCATATTGCCCCCAACAACAATCCGGGTCCTCATTTTACCCACCTCGGAAGGATGGAAGGCTGAGTCAACCCTGAGCCAGTGAGATTTGAACCGCCGAACTGCCGAACTAGCAGTCAGCTGAGATGGCCTGCAGTACTGCACTCTACCCACTGCGCCACCTTGGCTCTAGAAGGCCAGCTGGCCACGGGCTGGCCACGGGCTGCGCAGGGCATCCACCCTCTCCACCCCGGGAGTCGCATATCTGGAGTACAAGCGAGGCAGCTGTGCGTTGTGAGGTTGTACGAACAAGTCCACTACTGGATTGCCGAACCAGCAAGAGAGCTGTTGGAAGAGATCGGGATGGAGTTGCCACTCCGCATGATCCACTGTGGCTCTGCTCAACCAATCTGCCTGGATGTTGGAGTCACCCGAGATGTGCTCCGCCCAGAGCGACAACAGTCTGGACTCCGCCCAATGATGCAACATCTCCGCCTCCAGCATGAGAGCCCTGGAGTGCGTGCCCCCTTGGCGGTTGACATGCGCTTTGGCGGCCACATTGTCCGTTAGGATCAGCATGTGGTTGTGACTCACAATGTCCTGGAACTCCCGCAGGGACAGACGGATGGCCCAGAGCTCTAGCCAGTTGATGCTGTTGTTCAGCTCTCGACTCGACCAACAGCCTTGTGCCACCCGGTTCAAGGCATGGCCGCCCCATCCGAAGAGACTGGCATCTGTCGTAACCTGGATACGATCCGGCTCCTTGAATGGGCAGCCCTTGAAAAGCTTGGAGGATGTCCATCACCGAAGGGATCTGAGAGGCTTGGACGGCAGTCGAACTTTGAGCTGTGAATGACTGTTGTGAGACCTTTGATAAGGGAGCAGGAACCACTGCAGAGGCCGTGCGTGAAATCTGGCCCAGGGAACGATGTCGATGCATGAAATCATCTTCCCTAACAGCTGGGAGAGCAGGGCCAGGGGCACAAGCCGCTGAGCTGACACCTGGGCCACCAGTCGTTGAATGCTCTGACGTCTCTCCAGGGACAGGAAGACTTGATTACGGTCCCTAAGTGAAGCAGCGATGTAGTCGGCTGCAGATGACTCTTGGGAAGGTTCAGGACGAAACCGTGCCTCCGCAGGGAGTCCATCGTTACTTGAAGATCCCAAAGGGCCTGTTCCCGAGAGGGCAACAGGACCAAGATGTCGTCTAAGTAACAATTCACTCTCATGGGAACCGAGCGAAGCGAGGCCGCCACCACCGCCAGGAGCTTGGTGAAGGTGCATGGGGCTGAGGAGAGACCGAAGGGCAAGGCTCTGTACTGGAAATGCTGGTCTGCAAACTGGAAGCGCAGAAACCTGCGATGTGCCGGGTGAATGGGCACATGGAGGTACGCTTCCTTGACTGATGTCATCAAATCGCCCTGGCGGATGGATGCCAAGATGCTCTTTAAGGACTGCATTTTGAACCTTTGGTACTTGATGTACCAATTGAGTCTTTTCAGATCTAGAATGGCCCACCATCCCCCTGAGTTCTTGGGCACCAGAAATAATATTGAGTAAAATCCTAGGCCTTCCTGCCCTCTGGGAACCTGTTCTATGGCGTTGATGGATAAAAGATGATGTATTTCGGCTTCCATGAGGCGCTGTTTCACAGAGCATCTGGGAACAGGGCACCTGATGAATCGCCTCAGGGGATGGAGAGAAATTTCAGGGTGAGGCCCAATCTCACCACCTGAAGGGCCCAGGCGTCGGACCTGGTCTCCGCCCACTGATGAGCGAAGGCCAGTAGGCGGCCGCCCACTGGCACCTCGCCTTGGGAGTCACTGGTACCTTCAAAAGGACCAGTTACCAGATCCACGAAAGGACCGCCTATTATGGGATTGCGCCTGATGCTGTTGGCGCCCCCTATCCCTGGACCCCGCACGGTCCTGGCCGTGATCCTGAGTCTGGTGGAACGGTCTATTGTAGTGGGGAACAAAGGGAGCCGCTGAATATCCCGAGTAGCTACCTTGAAAGGGCTGGCGTCTGCCATACGGCTGCTGCCTCCTGTTATTGCGCCCCCCAGTGGAAGGGAGAACCTTGCGTTTGTCCCTGGTCTCAATGAGTATGGGATCAAGAACGGCCCCAAACAATGCCCTGCCCTTGAAGGGTGTGGAAGCTAAGCGCCATTTAGACTTAACATCTGCCTGCCAATGGCGAAGCCACAACAGGCGCCTGGATGCTACATTGGAGACTACAGCTCGGGAAGCGAACTTGGCCGCATTAAGAGTGGCATCCGCCGAGAATTCCAGGGCAGCCATAATCTTGGTGACACCTTGGTGAAGACGCACCTCATCAGGGGCTAGTCTCTCCTTCAATTGCTTGAGCCAAAGGACTGAAGTTCTATTAAAGAACGACGCTGCTGTCGCAGCACGCAAGGCCCATGCTGCAGCCTGGTGAGTCTTACGAATGACAGTCTCGGCCTTGCGATCCTCCGCCTTCAGACCCTCAGAAATCTCAGAGGGAATGAGAGCCGGGGAGGCCAGAGCCGCTACTGGTGGATCCACAGTCGGGAACTGCAAAATACTCTCCAAATCAGGAGTGGAAGTGTACAGTTTCCTGTCCCCATTGCTTGGTGGGGTAACCGCAGTCGGTTGATCCCATTGTTTTTGAATAAGATCCATAAAGAGTTTTGGAGAAGGAATCACCTCCTGCAGTGAGACCGGCTCAGCGAAAAGGCGCTCAGTGATATCAAGGCCTACTGCAGAACCATCCTTAGAAGCCATGTCTCCCATATGGGTAGCGGCCTTAGCTTTATACAACAATGACTTGAATAACGTGGGCCGAAATAAGCTCGAGGAATTAGGCTGATCAAAGATCAAACCCTCATCATCAGAGAACTCCCTATCAATCAACTCTCCTTCCTCCACTAATGCTGAATCCTCGCTGTAAGTAGAAGGAAGAGGCGAAGAAGGCCCAGCTGCAAGATCAGGAAGATCCACCTGTGGAACCTGAAGACTGGGCCCACTAGGGGCACTGGCAGTCACAGGGGGCTGGTTTCTACGGATCAATTCAGCATCCACCCCCCTGGAAATAGCTGCAGAAATCATCTGGTAAAGATCTGGGGGAAAACCCTGATCATAGCCTTCTATAGGTCTGAGGCCTGCAGCAGTAGGAGTAAAGGTGGCGGAGGGCCCAGCGCGTGGCATCAAGTAAGCTGAGGAAGCCTGGGCCTCAGTAACAACTGGGGGAAGTTGGATCCCCAACCCCCCCACCCCAGCCTTCGAAATAACGGGCAATGGGCGATCAGGAGACCAGGCCTGGTGTCCTGCTGGTTGTGGAATAGGAGCTGGTGAAATACACTGAGAAACTAGCGTGGAAGAAGAAACTCTACCTTCCCCACAAGCCTTAGAAACATTCTTTGATTTATCTTTCTTTTTATGGCCTTTATCCGGAGCCCCGGATGCCTCCCTGGGCCTCTGGCTAGTGGTTCTAGATGCAGCCCTGCCAGGCCTCGAACTAACCCCCGCTTGGGCAGAATGCTGGGCCTCAGTAGAGGACTCTACAGTACCCCCTGAGGTGGATTGATCGGCCATTGTAACTTTAAGAAGTGAAAAGACTCAAATAATATAAAAAGGCCGCGGTTTACTGTGCAAGAACTGCAGCCTCGTGGTCAACAAAGGCAGTGGCAGTGCGATCCTCTCACCAGGGCGAACAAGCTCGAAGTGAGGGAAATGGGAGGGGCGATGACTCAGCAGCCTTCCCGGTGCGAAGAGACCAACGCCCCATCTCAAAGGCCTAGGGCGCATGCGTCGGAAACAGCCCCAAAATGGCGGCTGCAATTCAAGCGCCAATATTC
Source organism: Thamnophis sirtalis (assembly GCF_051295495.1). NCBI lineage: Eukaryota > Metazoa > Chordata > Lepidosauria > Squamata > Natricidae > Thamnophis > Thamnophis sirtalis. Next base: position 37,951,626 of record NW_028261392.1, read on the forward strand.
AAACCGGCCGTTAGTTAGCAAGCCGTTCCGAAACTCCCCCGCAGGAAGAGATGCCGGCGGCAGCGCCGGAGCAGTCCTGTCGCTCCCAGCAGCGACGCAGACAGACAGAACGTGCCGCGGACGGCGGGCGAACGTGGCTGGTCCTCCTGGATTAACCGCGCCGTGAACGGTGGGAATTCCCGGTCCTCCGATGCGGCTGGAAAGGCTTCAGGTGCAGTAACAAGCCATCGGCTAAAAGCCTCATCGCGAAGCCCAAACGGCAAGCCCAGAAGGCAGAACGGGCGCTAAGCCCAGCACCAAGCCTCCCATCCAATGATCCAAGCTAGTTCCAAGCCCAAAGGCAGCGGCTGCAAGATCCAGCAATGCCTGCCACGAATCAAAACGGGTAGGAAAACCAGCAGACAGCGAACTGTCGCCTCTCCTTACATGCCAAATAATAAACACTCACACACATCCCCATGAAAATCCAAACAAAGGCAAACTTTATCTCAGAAGACTGGAGAGAAAATTGGTATACGTCTCGTCTGGCTGGACTGAGTTAAAAAACTGACCCTACCAGTCAGAGGAGGCATGGTCACCAATTTGCATAACTCAATCTCTAGGCTAATGGACAAAGTAAACCCATGCTTGGATTCCCCAAGCAGCACACAGGAGAATTAACCTGTATAATCTATCTTCCAACTGTAGGAAATTTTGTTCCACTTACATAATTATTAAGAAAATATCTATGATATTAAGTTTGTTTTCTGCATGTGGCTTATTAAACTATAAACATATGTTCCTGGATATTCTAAATTCAGTATTAATTCATCTGTTTATATTTATTCAACTTCATTTCATTGTACTTCTTAAAATATTTTTCAGACAAGATGACAGAGTAAACTAACTTACATTTCTGTTCTAACTGAATTATTTTTCCTACTAATCTCTACATTTTGAAAAAAATTATTTTCCCTCTGCCAATGTATTAATCACTGATAAGGCTTAGTGGTTCAGTTTACATATCTTGTTAGGCTGCAAAGAGATTGCCTGGTTTTGCCTTATCATGTTTTGAGAACATACTATACCTAATTGTGACTTATTCAATATATCATGATTAAACAAGACATGCCCTAGCAAGATATGCAAACACACACTCTGTATGATTGTGCACTTACTGATAATTTTTGGAAATTACTTATTACTTTGGCCCATTATTCCTCAGTAAAAATGAAATATTTTTCTGGGCTGTTCCTCTATTTTATTTGAGCTGCAGATTTGAAAATCCTATCCTTGCAAGTCCTATACTTTTCAACACCATTCATACAACTTCTTTTAACTTAACCTGTTTAAGTATTTATCCTCTATATAAATTATTTGTTGTCTTATGACTTACCTCTGCCTCAATTTCATCATAGAGAAATTGTTTCTTGAATTTGGTGAGTGCATAATGAGCACTGTCATTATACAGGTCCAAAGAATATAGAACATATCTAAACAAGAGATGAAAACACAGAGTCAGTGATGTGTAAAATATTCCTACGGCTTGTCTTAATATACCAAGCTGCTGTTCAAGGCAAAACTGCTAAAACTTTAATAAGAAAAGTACAGAATTTACCTGCCCAATACTTTGTGTGCAACTTTGTATTCAAATAATTTTAAATATTCTTATCTCATTTCGACTAAAATTTAGTGATTACAAGTCAATTACAAAACAAGAAGAGAAAGAACTTTATTAGCCTTACTCCATCATTGATGCTTCCTTGGTCTCCAATATGTGGTCAGTTAGAATCCAAGGCATAGACATCTCAATGGGGAACTGGATTCTTCTGCCCATTGTGAGCTCCAGAAAGAATTCCCTGAACCATAGCTGGGACAAATCACAGCACTGCTGGAGGGTTTCTTATTGAAAAGGAAATTATATCAAATTAATTTTGATTGAAACCAGGGAGAACAGCTACTTTAATAGTGCAGTGTTATAGAAGCACAACCGCGGAAGAGACACTGCAATGGCATGTGAAGAAACTGAAAGTAGCATTTGGATGGAGTGCCTAAAGAGTTATTGTAAGCTGCTGCTGCTGCTGCTGCTGCTGAGACAAATAGACACCAAAAATACAAATGGGTTTCTTACTGAAAACTTTGGCAGAGGAAGTATCGTCAGTTTTGTAGTACAGATGTTCTAAACCATTCTCCCAATTTGTGCTAAATATTGAGAACATCACATTTTCAGCTCTTGCAAAGGAAAATGGAAATTTCTTGCAACAGCCATCATTATTATTTATTTTACCTGATTAGATTATTTGCCTTACCGCATTTATTTTTCTGCTACAATATGCACTGATCAGATGGATACTTAATGAAAAATATTTGTGTATAGGAGTAAGTAGAAGGAATAGTTAAGAACAAGTAGATTGTTTTCAAAACACAAGATTCCTTCTGGACTGCCATAATAGAAGCGTTTTCAGTAAGTTAGAACACTGATTCCCAAAAATTTTATTAAGAGATTCTTAAGAGTATTTCCTGGTCTCTAATATAGAGTAGAATTTTAAAGTATAAGGTAACCTTAAAAAAAAATGTAACAGAGCCCAAAAAGCCATGTGCATCTTTCAACTCTGACCAGCATTGTGTACATAGTGCTTTATAGAAAGCTTCTGTAGTACACACATACATTTCTTACAGCTGGCTAAGCAGAGATAATCTTGTTTCTTATAGCAATATCCAGCCCAAACAATAGCAATAGCAATAGCAGTAGACTTATATACCGCTTCATAGGCCTTTCAGGCCTCTCTAAGCGGTTTACAGAGAGTCAGCATATTGCCCCCAACAATCTGGGTCCTCATTTTACCCACCTCGGAAGGATGGAAGGCTGAGTCAACCCTGAGCCGGTGAGATTTGAACCGCTGACCTGCTGATCTAGCAGTAGCCTGCAGTGCTGCTTTTAACCACTGCGCCACCTTGGCTCTTGAACAAATGATGCTAATGGCAGACTCTCTCCAAAAACTCCACAGAATCTCAATTCAGTGCTTAGGAATCAGTGTACTATCCACCAGCATTGTTTCTGAAGGACATTGAAATACAAACTCTCCCCCCATTCAAAGCGAAACTATCCAACCACATTGTGGATTGAACAGACAATGCAGTATGATACACCCTAACACATGTCAATAGGTAAATCCACTTGAACAACATGCTTCCGATTAAAGCCAATAATATTGAAAATGGTAGCCAAACAAGGCAAGATACTTAACCTCTCCTTAGAAAAAAAAGGGATGAGAAACAAACTAGGCAAACATTTTTGCTATTTTCACAGGATCAACATAGGGGCTCTTATTTGGCAACTATTTATGAACAACAAAACCATTCCAACTAGAAAAATCTATCAAGTAAATCTGTTTAAGCCTAGGGTTGTATGTAATACAGGTAGTCATTGATTTACAACAGTTTGTTTAGTGATCATTCAAAGTTACAATAGCACTGAAAAATGTGAGTTATGATGTTTTTCCCAGTTATGACCTTTGCAGCATCCCATTATCATCTGATCAAAATCCAAATGTTTGGCAACTGGTTCATATTTATGACCGTTGCTATGCCCCAAGGTCGTGTGATCACCTTTTTGTGACCTCATGACAAGCTAAGTCAATGGGGAGCCAGATTCACTTTAACAACTGGGTTGTTAACTTATCAAGTGTAGTGATTCACTTAACAACTGTGGCAAGAAAGGTCATAAAATGGAGCAAAGTTCACTTAACAAACGTCTCATTTAGCAACAGAAATTTGCAGCTCAATTGTGGTCGTAAGTCGTGGAGTACCTGTATTCTCAAATGTGAAAGACTTAACAAAAGTCTTTTTGGATCAGACAGAGGGACCACATAGTATTAGGTTATGTTTGCCACCTTAAGTTATTTCTAAAAATAATAAAGGCAGGATTTAAAATAAATAAATAAATAAATAATCAATCCAGCATCCTGTTTTTCTCAACAGCAGGAAAAAAGATGCCAAGCTGCTAAGTTCTGATAGAATATTTTAAATAAGAGTAAAGTTAAATAAATCGGAAACATTTTCCCAGGATGTGTTAGAAGTATTAGGACATGCTGAAGCTGAACATTGATCATCTACGTATGTATCTTACCACTGAAATTTATCAAGTGAGTGTAGAAGAAAGACTCTCGATGGAATTTTTCAATGTCCAATATGGTGGGCCCCTCAAGGCTACTTCTCAAGGTTTTCTTGGAACCACTTTTGTCAGCAATGAGGGACTCTAACATGGTTCTCACCATGTAAAGCTGCATTATTAAACAGAACATTCATGTCGGAGGAAAAACATACATAGCACATTAGTCGAGCTTTACTTATCTGTCAAAAGGAAGATTACTTCAATTTGCAACCTGATAAGGAAAGTAAAAAATAATTAACCTGAAGGAAACTGAAAGGGGGAAAGCACCACAATTTGCAGTGGAACAGTTCATGGCATGACATTATTTAAAAATAATAAGTAATGCCTTACCACCAAAATTTAAAAGAGTGGGATAGATGTAGGACTGCCTCAGAAACTTGTTTATCACATGCAATAACTTTTCCATTCCCAGAGATCTGAGCTGCTTCAACAGCTCTGCATAGTTTAAGGACTCTGTCATAGAACGAACCAGGAAGAGCTAACAGAAAAGGAAAAGGCAAAAGAGGAAAAGAGAGACTCCGTTAATAAATACACATGGGTAAATAGAGAAAAGGAGAAAGCACAAAATCAGACGAATATACAGTGTATTAGTTTGTTAAAACATGAATAGCAAGACAATGAAGAATACAGAACCCTTTGACCAACAAGTAAGAAGTTTTATTTATTCAGCCTACACATTTCATTATAGCACATAAAAAGATCTTAAGTTTGTTAAGGAAGCTTAACAATCAAATTCAAAGATCATTCATTTTCCTATGACAAAGATTTCTTGTTCCAACACAGCATGCCAAAGAACTGAGGATGATGCAACTAACACGAAAACTGCAAGCAATATTATTTCACAACTGATTGATTGGAATCATTTTTATTTGTCTAAATAAATAAATAGGTAGTTAGATAGATAGAGAACTGTGAAAGAAAAGTAAAAGGCACTAAAGAAAGTTCAAGAAAAGAAAGCTGATGACAGGTAACCTGTCCTGGTAAATTCTATTGAGGGTGCCACAAACATCAGTGGAACTGGACATGTAGCATACTCAAGAGCAAGTTCCCAAGCAAGAACATTTTTAGTCCATACACAATGGCTATGGAATTCAGCATAGCCTTGTATGAGTTTGACATGAGCTTAATGCATATTAATCAAAAGACTATAATTATTTGGTACTTTTTTCCCTTGTGTTCTAAGCCAGATAAGTTAGAGCTTTAAAAGTTTAACTTTACAGGTTATATTCAAAGGTTTAAGTGGAGAAAAACATATTCCTCTCCTTCACCTCAATATAGCAACCAATTGAAAACCCCACCAAACAGTTAAAATTTAAGTGGAAAATAGGCCATGATGTTTTTCAGGAGCAAAATCTTGAGCATATCAAAAATCTAAATCCCAATAATTTGTAGTCATCTTTAGAGCTATGACAAACTTTGTATTTAAACAAAGGATTACTTGCATTGAATAAAACAGCAGCAGAAAAAACATAATCAGCAAAGAAAATTATAAAATAGAATCCCTGATAAAATCGCCTAAAATTGATGACATTTTAAATACATTTATTTCACAGTAATTTTTGTTGTTGGTCAGTGACACCCATGCAAGAATTAGTAGAGGGAGTTACCTGGGTACTGGAGGGACCTACAGCACGCCTTGGAACTTTAACATCAAAGCCACTTTTGGGATCTTTCTCTCCCCTTAGTGCAGGGTCATTAAATGGTTCGCGCCCACCTTCCCAGTCACACACAGTCTTTCTGATAGCCTGTAGAATACTAACCATAATTCAAGAGGGTTTGTGAGCATCAGCTAGTCCTTAAGAATCACAAGGAACTAGATATATGCTTATTATTAGTTATTATACACGAATAATTGTGATATTAAAATATATTAGCAATTGATAATGCTATCATTTTATAAATCAGTCTGGAAGCATGCAAATTTTAAACCTTGAGAAAAAAATTCTTGCCACAATAAACACAAAAACAACTAAAGCCTCCCTCACGTGTAATATATGTGATGTTGGTAGGTGAGGACCAATCCCTGATATCTGCAACCAACAATACATTTAGAACTTCAAATTATGTTGATTCCACGTAGTGTGAAAGTATATGAAATGTGATTTCATGTACTAAAGAAAGAAGTTTATTTATATAAATTAGGGATGGGCAAAACATCTGACCACATAATAGGCAGTTCTGAGATCTAGGCATAGACAAAAAATTGTTTGATTGTGGGCCTAGATCATAATTTTAGGATGTTTAGGCTGTCATTATCTAAGGGACTGCCGCTTTGATCAATTTTTAAAGACCTATTACTTACTCTCAAGAAATCATAACAATTAAAGGCAAGTAGGATAAATTTATTTTCAGTGTTCTTTCCAAAGATGTATTTTACCAAAAGCTAGTGTTATGTAAACGTAACTTTCTATTTCTTCTCTTTCAATTTCTGATAAATGCCTATTTTGGATTACAGGTAGTCCTTGACTTACAACAGTTCATTTAGTGACCTCTCAAAGTTACAATGGCATTGAAAAATGTTATTTATGATTGTTTTTCAGTTACAACCTTTGCAGCATCCCCATGATCATGTGATAAAAATTCAGATGCTTGGCGACTGGTTCATATTTATGACCTTTGCTGTGTCCCAAGGTCATGTGATCACATTTTGTAACCTTCTGACAAGCCTTCTGTCAATGGGGAAGCCAGATTCACTTAACAACTGGGCTACTAACTTATCAAATGAAGTGGTTCATTTAAAATTGTGGCAATAAAGATTGTAAAATGGGGCAAAATTCACTTAACAAATGTCTCACTTAACAACATAAATTTTGGGCTGATTGTGGTCATAAGTCAAGGACTACACATATTGGCATCCAATATTGCCAACTGGTCCTGTCAATTGCAAAAGGCCACACTGTTTACATTCATACACATACTACACAAAAACATTACAACATTCTAGGTTCTTGGGAAGATCTCAATGTGTATGAAACCAACACCAGCTGAAGAACTGGAAACTATGATTTCACATTGTTGTATAGATAATAATAATAATAATAATAATGATGATGATGATGATGATGATGATGATGATGATGATGATGTTCAAGATAAATGCTTGAAAAAAATATATAATTTAGATTTAGATTTAAAGTTTATTTATATGCCGCCCTTTTCCCTGGGGGGACTCAGGGCGGCTTACAACTTAAAAAGGGGGGGGGGGAGACAAACTTTTAACATATAAGACAAATACATAATTAAAACACAACATTCATACTATTCGGGCAGGTTGTAGTCTTAACCCCAGGCCTGACGGGATAGCCAAGTTCTGAGGCCTGTGCGGAAGGTCTGGAGGGTGGTGAGGGTACGAATTTCCACGGGGAGATCGTTCCACAGGGTCAGAGCTGCCACCGAGAAGGCTCTCCTCCGCGTAGTTGCCAGGCGACATTGACCGGCAGATGGGACTCGGAGGAGGCCTAACCGGTGAGATCTAATAGGTCGTGTGGAGGTAATTGGCAGTAGGCGGTCTCTCAAGTATCCAGATCCACTACCATGGAGGGCTTTATGGGTGGCAAGTAGCACCTTGAAGCGCACTCGGAGATCGACAGGTAGCCAGTGCAGCTCGCGGAGGATAGGTGTTATGTGGGTGAAACGAGGTGCACCCACAATCGCTCGCGTGGCCGCATTCTGGACTAGCTGAAGTCGCCGAATACTCTTCAAGGGCAGCCCCATGTAGAGCACATTGCAGTATTCCAGCCTAGAGGTCACAAGGGCACGAGTGACTGTTGTGAGAGCCTCCCGGTTCAGGTAGGGGCGCAACTGGTGGACCAGGCGAACCTGGGCAAATGCCCCCCTGGTCACAGCTGACAAGTGATGTTCGAAAGTCAGCTGTGGGTCCAGGAGGACTCCCAAGTTGCGGGCCCTGTCTGAGGGGCGTAGTGTTTGACCCCCCAGCCTGAGAGATGGAATACTAGCCAAATTGGTGGGAGGGAAACACAACAGCCACTCGGTCTTATCTGGGTTGAGCACGAGTTTGTTAGCCCTCATCCAGTCACTAACAGCTTCAAGTCCCTGGTTCATCACTTCCACCGCTTCATTGAGTTGGCACGGGGCGGACAGATACAACTGGGTATCGTCCGCATACTGGTGGTATTTTATCCCGTGCCGCCGAATGATCTCGCCCAGCGGTTTCATGTAGATGTTGAAAAGTAGGGGGGACAGGACCGAACCCTGCGGCACCCCATATGTTAGGGGCCTAGGGGTCGATCTCTGCCCTCCAACTAACACCGACTGCGACCTGTCCGAGAGGTAAGAGGAGAACCACCGCAAAACAGTGCCTCCCACCCCCACCTCCCGCAGTCGTCGCAGAAGGATACCATGGTCGATGGTATCGAAAGCCACTGAGAGGTCAAGGAGAACCAGGATGGAGGTGTAGCCTCCGTCCCTGGTTCTCCAGAGGTCATCGGTCAATGCGACCAAAGCGGTTTCTGTGCTGTAGCCAGGCCTGAAGCCAGACTGGAATGGGTCAAGATAGCTAGCTTCCTCCAAGGACCGCTGGAGCTGAAAGGCCACCACCTTCTCAACAACCTTCCCCACAAAGGGGAGGTTGGAGACTGGACGATAATTGTTAAGAACGGCTGGATCCAAAGATGGTTTCTTCAGGAGGGGTCTCACCACCGCCGCTTTAAGTGCGGGGGGAAAGACCCCCTCCCGAAGGGAGGCAGTAACAACTGCCTGGATCCAGCCCCGTGTCACCTCCCTGCTGTTAGCAACCAGCCAGGAGGGGCACGGGTCCAGTACACATGTGGAGGCACTCACAGCTCTCATGGCCTTGTCCACGTCCCCAGGGGCAACATCCTGAAACTCAACCCAGGGGTGGTCTACCAGATTATCCCCTTGTGCCTCGGCTGGATCTGCAGAATCGGAGTCCAACTCCGACCGAAACCGAGCAACTTTGTCCGCTAAGAAATGGACGTAGTCCTCAGCCCTACCCTGCAGGGGATCCTCTGTAACCCTCCTATTTAGGAGGGAACGGGTTATCCTAAACAGCGCGGCTGGGCGCGACTCAGCGGAGGCGATCAAGGTGGCAATATAAGCTCTTTTTGCCGTCCTAATTGCCCTGATGTATTCCTTGATGCACGATGTTAGAAGTGCTCGGCTCGATTCGGATTTGTTGGACCTCCATAGGTGCTCTAGGCGTCTCTTCCGGCACTTCCTCTCCCGGAGTTCCTCGGTAAACCAGGGAGGCCTCCTGGATCCACTGCCTCGGAGCGGCCGTAGTGGCGCAATCCGGTCAAGAGACTCCGACGCTGCCGAGTTCCAGGCAGCAACCAGGGTTTCCACCGGACTGTGGGCGAGAGTATCAGGAATAACCCCAAGCTCCGTCTGGAACCTCAAGGGGTCCATAAGTCGCCTGGGGCGGAACCACCTGGTCGGTTCCTCCTCCCTACAGTGGAGGTTTGGTCTCTGAAAGTCAAGCCTCAGTAGGCAGTGGTCTGACCACGACAGGGGTATGATCTCACTACCCCTCAGACCAAGATCACAAGTCCACTGCTCCGAGAGGAATACGAGGTCGACCGTGTGACCCGCTGAGTGGGTTGGGCCCCGAATTACCTGGGTCAAGCCCATGGCTGTCATGGAAGCCATGAACTCCTGCGCTCCACCAGAGTGTTCACCGAGCAAAGGCAAATTGAAATCCCCCAGAACCATAAGCCTGGGGAACTCAACTGCCAGCTCGGCTACCGACTCGAGGAGCGAGGGGAGGGCTGCTGCAACGCTGTTGGGAGGCAGGTACGTTAACAGCAGACCCACTTGACCCTTGAGGTCCAACTTCACCAGCAGGGACTCACACCCGAGAAGCTCCGGAGCAGGGATCCTACGAGGTACTGGTATGAATAATGTCAGTCACTACCTTTGGATGACGTTCTTCTTCTTTTTGATGGCTTGTCTTAATGGTTCTCTAAGTGTGATTTGGGCAAAGTCTTGGAGAGCAGCATAGATTGTATGACGAATGGCATGATTGAAGACACTTTCCATTCTCCCCATCAACACCTGTAATCCTTTAATCATTGCAATGACCTGCATGGGGGAGAAGAGGGAATGTTAGTTTTGTCTAATGAGGCAGATTTATAGGAGGGCAAGCTAGAAATTTTGCAGAACTCATCTGCATTCTCTTACCTCTACAAGAGCAAATTTTTCTTCACTTGTATAATTATAGCGAGTTGCTCTTTCATACTCCTCAGCATTGTCAGGGCAATCTTTGTTAGAATATTTGTCAGTCGGGTGTACTAACTTCCATGAATACTGAAATCAACAAAGAAAATGAGAATGACACAGAACTGAGCAAAATAAAACAAAACTTTCCATTCACTACTGAATATATAGAGACTTGTACCTCTTAATTAGCAGCTGACATGGGATGCATTCCACATATTCTACTTAAAAGAATAACCCTTCTATATATGCACTGCTACATTTATCCAGGCTCCACTGAATTGGCTTGATATAGGGTATCTTTCAGTCTAGAAGAAGTATCCATCTCAATCTAGGCAACTAATTGCCACATAAGACTAGTTGCAAGTATTTAAATCCAAACTGATACTTTAAAATGTAGCACAGCATACTAGAATCAAATATAATGCAGCAAAATAATATTAATATTTCTGTCATGGTACATTTCAAAAGGCAGTTATTAATTTGCTCATATATATTAAGTACCAATGATATAAAATCACTCAAAATAACACCTATCATTAAGAAAAGAAACTCCTATAATTTGTTGTGAATTATAAGTGAAGTTATACTGATGGATATCACAGTTTAATACCCTTTCCCAGAGTTAAGACATGAAGTTCTATGTGAACTTCTTTTGTCCTGATCTCTTGTTCTGTTTGAGAAATCCCAACTTTGCAAGACCATCAGAGTAACTTCTGTTAACAGATATATTATAAGCAACATTATTCATGGATGTCCTCCAGAAATTTATAAAAATATCCTATGTTATAAATAAAAGGCTATACATTAAATGAAGTGCCCATATCACACATATGGTGGACAATGTTTTGAGATAGGTGCTTTAGTCTCAATTTAAAAAAAACTGAAAATAGGGAGGGGGGCTACAAGGGCATGGCTGGTGTCAAAGTGAGTACCTAATGTAACCAGTCACAAATTTGTTGTCTGTATCTAAATTATTATGAATGGGAAAGGGTTATTTTACACAAAATAGTTATCAGAAGCCTAACACATCTATTTTACATTGTACCAGAAATTAAACACTGAAAAAGCAGTTATCCTACAAAGAAATCCACCATTTTGCCATGGGCTGCACCATCGGCTGCCAAAGCAGACTGACTTTTTTGGTATCCTGCAGATGTCCTATGCTGACACAGAAGGTGTGCCTCTGAAATACTGCTTTTGAGATGGGACCATATCATAGTACAAAACTATTTACACGTGTATTCAAAGGTCTACAATAACAATGAAGGTGATTGGTCAAATATGTGGGCCGGGCCTGACCTGGCAATTTCCGAGATTATTCTATTGTATAGGCCCTCTGCTAGAAGGAATAACTAACAATTATTCCTTCTAGCAAAGGGCCCATACAACAGAATAACCTTGCAGATTTCCAGGCCAGGTCCATATTTGTCATCAGTTGTGTTGTGGATGGGCACAACACAACTACTACTTGTGCTATGTTGTCATGTGATTGTGATAAAGAGAAACTTGGGTCCCTCAAACCATGTTGAGTTAACTGGTGAAAAAATTGCTTCACAATTCAACAAATGTGATATTTGGCCACAATAACTATGATAACTTTATATCTGCTGAAGATATGACTATCCATGTTGTGATTATTAATTCACGTATGTTGGACTGGAAATAACCAATAAGATTTTATTACTAAAATGCAACCTAAGATTACAATTATATATTTTTTCTCAATTTCTCCTTTAAAACTTCCTATCCATTTTTTCCACATACCACTTCCATAACATGTGCACTCCACTGTGATAGAAGTTGGAGACCCTGAAGAGAAAGATCAAAAAGTTTCCGATACTCAGCATCTGTTTTCTGAGCTTCTTGACGTCCTGATCCAGTAACCACCTACAAAGGATGTATGACAAATGATTTTATATAAAATGAAAGCCAGGTTTAAATGCAAAGAACCAACAAATACAAAGAATCATTTTTATTAAAATTAAGTGAGAATTTGTGATGGTCCAATATTAACTCTATTCATTTGATACCCTCAAAATATGTGGCTTTACAAAAGTAATGCCCACCATCTAAAAGATCTGGTCTAGTTAGATAAGCAATTTGAAAATTAAGTGAATCTGTTCCATAGCAGTCTATATTCTTACAAGGTATCTTCATGTAAAGAGCATGAATATCAACATGGTGCAGGAGAATATGTTAATTTATAAATAGAATGCATTTATATCATTAACTTCTTCATACAAGGCTATTTGATCTAGTATCCTTATGGCTTGGTGCAAGGGTGGGGTAGAATAGGAAGTATAGTTAGAAACCAGGTTCAAAAATCTTTTACTGATGGTTTCAGTTACATTTCAACACCCAAGGGAAATGCTCAAAAACATTTGGGAACGGAATCCAACAATCCTCAAAACTCTTATCAATTGACATTATGTTGTTTATGCAATTAACAAATCTCTGCCTAGATTTTAAGAAAAAGCCATCTTCAAAAAGAATTTGTTATAAAACAGGAATTCAGAAATCTGAATTCATAAGCAGAACTGTACTTCATACCCAGAGTAAATCTTCTATTGACATAGAATAGGAATAAGTTTAAATGGTCTGTAAAAGGAAGTTACATACTAGAGTCTCTTGAGTGAAGCATGCAAAATAATTGGTCATAATGTAAAATTACCTCTGCTTAAAATGTACTCCCCACTAATCCACATACCTCATTATTGCTGTAACGAGCCAGTTCTGAAATAAAACGCATGTGATCATCTCTTATCTGGATCATTTGCTCACAGATGTTGTATTGGGGACTACTGCCAGAAGAAGTACATGTCCATCTGCAAAAGTAACACAAAATGTGAAATGATCACACTACAGAGAAGGAGGAAACTTCCAATTAATAATTATTTCAAAACATTTTGAAACTACTTTGCAGGAACTAAATGATGTACAAGTATCCCCCATTTAAATATAATTTAAAACTTAAAGTAACATAGCCAATCCTAACAATTACCAGTAATACAATTTTAAAGGCTATATGAAGAAGATGCAACTTAATCAGACTCAACGTTTTAAGAATGTACAAGAAAAGCAAGCTCCTGTAAATAGGAGCAACTTAAAACAGATCGCTCCTGAAGAACTTCATGTTCAAGCACATCTACTCCCTCAGACACATTTAAATCTTTAAAGATTAAAACCAAAACTCCAAAATGAGATCAGAAAATAGTGAAAAAGTGAAATAGTGAAAAAAGAATAAATTGGCACAGTGAATGTTATACTTTCCAAAGTTTGCTTAATATTTAGGAGAAATTAAATTCAAGTTCAAAGAGAAAAGATCAGGCCAACATAGCTTCAACCGGGTCTACCCAATACGATGAGGAAACATGTCAGCAATTTGGAGAGTGGCTTCAAGCTGGCCATGCCCACCCAGTTGGCCATGCCCCCCATTCCCCCCACCCCAGATCCACCACAGCCGATGCAGCCCTCAATGAAATTGAGTTTGACACCCCTGATCTAACGTCTTTAGTTGTTGCTATCAAGGTAGCAAACCTTACCCTATATCATGATTTTAAGTGAGAGATAATAAAGCTGATAATAATATAAAGCAATTCTACAGCATGCTTTACAAAGATAGCTGGATATTTTTTACTCTTACCTAGATTTATTCTCCTCATAATGAGCGCTAGTTTTAATGTATCTTGCCAGTTCAATCTGCATGTCACCAAACAGTGGAACTACTTGCAGCTGCTATAAGAAATAAAATGCAAATCTTACACATATTTCACGCTCCCATATTTTTCAAATAAGCTGCTTATATACCATTAAAATGTATGCAATTATTACAAAGCAATCATAAAATCATGGATCCAAGTAAGAACGTCATTTAAAACAATGTGCAAAAAATTCAATACAATGTAATTTTGCTATAATAAATATAATAGTCTTTTCCAAAACCTCATAAATAGATTGAAGCCAGTAAACGATACCTAGTATATCAACACCATTCAACTATTTCAATTAAAACTCAGGCAAAAACATCCACAGGGCAAAATGCCTCCTAAACAGGTTCTATGCCTGAACTATTATACCTTTTAAGTATAACAGGTGGCTATATAATCAGAGCTTGGAAAGCTTTCAATGTGCAAACAACCAAGTATCTTAAAAATACTTTGCTATTTATGGCATTTTTTTCTGTACAGTACAAAATTGACTCTTATAAACCTGTTGTTTGGTTGTCAAGGATTCAGCCTGTTGCATAAGAAACAAAGATATTCATAAAAATACATTACTACTCAGATTAACAATTCTTCACCAACCTTAAAAAACTTGTCAATCTTTGTGAGATTTATCCTCTTTTTGGCATCTAATTTATAGATGTTACTGACGCTTCCATCCATCAGGTATAAACCAAAACCCATCACCTATAAAAAAAAGAACATAGGAATATTGCTTTCAGATAAGAATAAAAGCCTATTTATCTGAAGCATTTTACCTTGCTGTTCAGCCCAAAGAAGCTCTAAGAAGAGTTTACAAGAATTAGTAACAGGACAGTTGTTACATGGGAGTTTACAATCCAAGACACATGGCATAAAGTAGATCAGAAGAAAGAGAAAAAAATGATTACACCAGAAACAATAAAAGTAGGCAGCTGGATTTTTTTCATATTTAACAAAAATGCTAAAAACCAGAGATATGGTTCTCTGGTAAATTGGCACAATATGCACTGGGATCAATAAAACATGCTAACCAATGTTAAGCCTTCTATAATATGTAATTAAATACTGGGTGATATATGCTTTAGAAACTTCTGTGTTAGCTTCTTTGCACAATCTCTACTTGTTCAATTTTAAAGACGACTACCACCACTGAGAATTAAATGCACTGGTATTTTCAAAAATTATTATGTTCATTTTGCTAAACGTCAGCGCAATTAATAAATGCTGAATCAATTTGTTCCACTAACCACTGAGTCCAAAACATTTACTTCTGCAATTCGCTTACTACCTATGACCAAATTGCTTTGATGTATTCATTCCATTCTGGTCTTTTCATCTGAGGGAAGGGAAGGGAAGAAAAAGAAAGGAAAGGAAAGGAAAGGAAGAGAGATTTGTAGGAGACAATAAAAAGATATAAACATTTCAGTAGAATAATTGTTCTGATGTATTAGCATTTCAAGTGAACTCTTTGCCAGCACCTCACCCCACACCATCTCACCCTGTTTTTATAGTTTCCAGCAATATAACTTACTTTTAGAAGCATATGCTTCTCATTGGGTGTTAGGTACATTTTATTTTCATAGTAATCTATACATAGATTCACAATATCAGCTAGTAGTTCTTCATACCCAGGAATTACTTCCAGTTGTTGCTGTAAAGACTAGAATAAAGCAAAGCATGTGATTTAACATTGTCTTAAATCATACTAAAACAATGAAAAATGAATCAATGAATACCATCCAGTATTATTAAGATACCAGATTAGAAGTGCCTATACTTTTATTAATTACACAGCAAAAAATTGAATTTTGTAAATGTAATGTATTGAATAATGTAAATTCAAAGAATAGATTAATGGTTAATTTATATAATGTTAGTGTTAAATGTAAAACATACTTGTGTAATCTTGTTGTGATTGGCAAGAAACATGGAAAGATTCTGGGATTCTTGAATAGATTGAGGATCAGCCATTTTACGTAAAAACTGGGCCGCCCTTTCAAGGAAAAAAGGGAAAATTAGTTAAATCTACAAAAATAATTCTAATTATACCATTTTATGATTTCTCGGATTCTTCAGCAAATTGTTTATATCTATAAGTTAATGTTATTTCACAATCAGTTATATAAATTAAGAAACAGAGGCTATATCTTTAATAAATCAGTATAAGTATAATCTTTATTGTCACTTTACTTAAATACAACGAAATTGGTTGTAAAAAGGAAAGATCCATAGTAGCTACAGTACCTGTGACTACATAGTCTCATCTTCCTAGACTGTAATCCTGAAATTTTTCTAGGGTTTCCATTTAAATTCTATGTCCTGCCACATGCAACACTTTTTAAATCAACCAAGGCTACCATCTGCTCAGGTTCAGTGAATGAGTAATAAGAAAAAAAGCTAATCACAATGTGAAAGTAAAGCCATGGTATTACTATAGTTTATTACATTATAAAATATTACAGTTTTAATCACAGTAAAAATGTAGTATTCAATTCAGCAACCAAACCTGTTTACACATGATACACGTATGTAAGCAAAAATGCTTTTCTGTTAACTGAAAAGGTGAACCTTCTTCCTTGGTAGTTGCTAATGCTCAGAAGTAGACACTGAAAATACTTCATCTAAGAAAGTAACTGGAATTAGTAAATTAGTCCTTAACAATCATGGCTTTGTGAAAAGAAAAGAAAATATTCTAATTTTGGGTCTCTCTTCTGCTGACTAGTTAAATAAAGAATAGACTCATTGCCCAAAATCAATAGTTTTCCTTTCTCTGTTGCTTATTCTTCTTATTAAATCCCTATTTAGATATTTCATATTATTAAGCCATCTTTGGTAAGAATAAAAGTGGATTTAAAAACATATAACCAAAATAGACTGAAATGCAAGATATCACTCTTAAATTCTTGAACTGTTTTATTACAAGTAGTCCTTGACTTATGTTCATTTTGTGACCATTTGAAGTTACAAAAGCACTGAAAAAAGTGACTAATGACCGTTTTTCACACTTACAACCAATGTTCCTATGGCCACACAATCAAAATTTACATGCTTGGCAACTGACTCGTGTTTATGACTGTTGCAGTGTCCCGGGATCGTGTGGTCACCTTTTGTGACCTTTTGACAAGCAGAGTCAATGGAGAAGCCAGATTCACTTAACAACTGTGTTAAGAAATTAGCAATGGCAGCAAGTCATTTAACATCTGTGGTAACAAAGATCGTAAAATGGGGTAAAATTAATTTAACAATTGTCTCGCTTAGCAACAGAAATGTTGAGCTCAATTGTGGTCGTAAGTCAAAGACTACCTATATACCGAAGTCGTACAAGTACAGAGGAAAAGGAATAGTAAAATAGTACTTTCAACAACAGATTAAAAACTCCTATGAGATAAGCCTGATATATTTAAGACTTCAAAGACGCTACTATGACACTTAGAGGAATGGAAACTGAAACTCCCATCTAATATGTAATAAATAAGTAATATGTAATAATTATCTAATATATAATAAAAATATCAGATAATGAAGTGAAAACAGAAGTTTGTCATTTTCAGTTGCCAGCTGAAAGCTGATTTTAAAAAAGTGTCAGGTATTCTTCATTTCCCAACCCACAAAGGTTAACAGATGATCATGAATGCAAGAGCAAACAAGGGGGCAGTAGGATTCCTACAAGGAAATCCTACATATAATGTATTTGTCAAAGATAAGACAAAGAAAGGAGGAAGGAAGGAGTTAATGAGCCCATTAATAATTACCATATTTTTCAGAGTTTATGACGTACCTTTTTCCCTCAAAAAAAAAGGATGAAAATCTGGGTGCGTCTTATGCACTGACTGCAGAATTTTTTTGCCTCCTGAAACCCCTCCCTTCACCACAATGACGGTGCATAGCTTGTAGGGGGCTTTCAGAGAGCTCCTGGGGGCTGGGGAGGGCAGAAATGAGCAAAAAAGGGCCATTTTTTGCTCGTTTTTGCCCCCCAAGAAACACTC
Organism: Thamnophis sirtalis; assembly: GCF_051295495.1. Taxonomy (NCBI): domain Eukaryota; kingdom Metazoa; phylum Chordata; class Lepidosauria; order Squamata; family Natricidae; genus Thamnophis; species Thamnophis sirtalis. Next base: position 37,969,667 of record NW_028261392.1, read on the forward strand.
TACAAGCCTCCTAAGGGCTATTCATACCCTTTTTTTGAAAGAAAAAAAAAACGGGCCCGTTTTTGCGAAAAACAAGCCGTTTTGGGGAGGTTTGCAGAGTGCAAAAACTTTTTTTTTTTAATTTGCCTCTTCAAAACCTTGGTGCGTCTTATACTCCTAATCAACATCTGGCTCATTTCTGTCAGGCAAATTTTGGCAAACATAATCTCAGAAGGGATGGTTTTGTGCAGGTTGTAAAAACTCAGAAGCAAGTCCAAATGTATGCAATGAATATCGTGCATTTTGCTATAGCAAAATATAAGACCTTGCACATATCATACATGCCCTTCCTGTGTTGGCAAGGGGAAAAAAATCATCTTTAATGAACTGAAAACATGATGAACTGAGTGGCTGGTTTTGCTGAAGGGTACAATATTGTGGCACAAACCTTCCTACAAATCATAAGTGACAGGCTTTCTGCCATCATGACAGATTTACAGTATTCAATATTTAGTCTAAGTGAAGGGAAAATGGAAAGCAGAACATTATCTACAGGATCCAGAGGTAACAATTCATTAAAACTGTTAGAGTCATGTCTTTAACAAATGTTTAGCTTTATTAATATTTCAACTTGAACCTAATTATGAAGTTATTTTGCACAGATGAAGTATATAAAATGAAACAATCGTATCAAAGTTCTTTTCAACAAGAATAATGGCATATGACTAAAGAAAACTACTGCCACCTTGTGGTCCAACTGTTCCAGTCTACTTTTACTCTAAATAGTGTTTTTCCCCTAAAGGGAAAATCCTGCAGAGTGAGTCCATTTTAAATACATACTGTGGTTCGCTGGTATCTAGCCCCGTTTAAATTAAATAAAATATGTTGTAATGATTTGTATTGTTAGAGAGAGCAAGCATCTAAAGCAGATTTTAATCATACGTTTTAGTCAAATGAACTATTCATTCATTTATTCATTTAATTTTTTATGCCACCCATCTCCCCTATAAGATGATTCTGAGTGGCATATCCATTAGCCTGGATTGATGCCTCATGGAATATTTAATAAAAGACCTGCTACCAGTTACTGGGAAATTCTAGTTATTGATGTACTATTTAGAAAACATGTTTAGATTTCCAACATATATTCATTCTATCAATATTAGCAAAGTAGACACTGTAAAACACAGAAGAGCATTAGAAATATCTAAATGAATGAACTGGTATAGAAAACATGACAATCAGGTTCACCCAACGTGTGTTTTGCAAAGCCTTTAAGGCCTGTTTTGCTATTGAACCTGGAGCCCTGATTATATGGGTGAGTCTGTTTCTGGGTTGTATTAACTGAGAAGTTAATTGTAGGTTCTTTGCTGAGCTGCTGTTTATTTATGTTTTGTATACATTTATAATGAATTATATTCATTATTGTACTTGTTACTTTTTTAAAAAACGTCTCACCGCTTGTAGGCTGAATGGTCATTCTTCACACTGCATTTCATATTTTTCAGCTCATCTAAAACAGCAAACATGTTGATAAATTTTCCAAGAGTGATCAAATAAGCTTCAGATACAAAGTCTTTCCTCCTTTCTGCATGACACAAGCGTTTCACCTCTCCACAGAATCTTTCAATGGCATTTCTCTGTGCATAAAAATAAATCCATATTTTAAAAAACCAGCACAAAGGGCAAGCTATTTCCCTCTTAACTGCAAGTACAATATGATGCCAATAGAACCAGACTATATACACAAATTGCATTAATTGGATTTTTCTAGACACATTCAAAAACTCTTTGTGAGACTTCTTTATTTAGAACAATATAAAGCATCTATCTTCTATTCAACAGATAAGGTATGGCAGGGACAATACCATAATAGAAGCATTAAAAAAAAGGGTGGGGTGGGGTGTTGGACAGAGAGATGCTAGTAATTAACAACTATTTACCTGAAAATACATAAAATTCATCAGCTTGGTAACCTCTGGTTCAAGTACTTCCACAGTTTTTTCATAAATTTCCACTCTATTAGGCTGCTCATTACATTTTACCTGAAAAGGAAGAAAAGTTAAAGAAAAAAACATTTCCAATTTTAAATCATGTTCTGCCATATAAAATGGCTTCATTTTTAAAAACAACATTTTATACTCTTTTTTATTAGTAATAAGTTTTCACAAATATTTGATTTCATAAATATTTTACATGAGTAACGGTTTTTAAGATTGATGAATTATATAAATAAAAACCTTGGTAGGCATATTCTTTCCCTGGAATCGGAGCATATATCTTTCAGTCCCAAGGATCTTATAAACACTTAGGGACTGACTAATTCTTTCTTCTTCTTCTTCTTGTGCTATATCCGTCATCAGATGTTGGTGATCATGTTGGCGATCCTATTTTTAACAACAGCCACATGAAAAAGTGCTGTTGAGTTTTGTCCAAAGCAGTCCCTTAGATTTTGAAGCCATGATGTTCTTCTTCTGCCTGGGCCTCATTTGACTTCAATCTTTCTTGGAGGATTAAGTGAAATGTGCTGTATCTTTTGGGTGTCTCATCACATGCCCAAAATATTCTAACTTTTGCTTTTTTATGGTTTTGATGATCTCACTTGGCTTTCCCAGGTGGCTTACTTTCTGACTAATTACTTTGTTGGAAATAAGAGAAAGCAATATTGATTTCAATGAATTTATTTCTTTTCTCGAGAATGATATTTTTCTGTAACTTTTGGAACTATCAGCAAAGTAGAACACATTTCATCAAATTCAACAATGTCCAATTTATGCTTTATTTTTTAATGGAAGTTCAAGAGTTTTTCAAAAAATGTTTTAGTCATTCCTACACAATGTAGGAGCAATGTAGGAGCACACAGTTGGTCTTTTATGATTCTTATAAGAAACAGAAAATGCCATTGTCAAGATGTGATGCTGTATCTTTTTTTCCTCATTACTAGGTTATAATAATATAAAACTAGTTGGAGGGAAAGAGAAATTCACAAAGATGTCCATTTCCATAATAAAAGAGTCGTCAAATGAACTTGTCTAGGACTAGAGCAGGACTAGAGATGTTCTGCAATATCTCCCTCTTATGCCAGGATATGCATTAAAAGAAAAGTTATCCCTAGATGATGAAGAAACAAATATATTTGCAATTTTTGAACTGCAGCCAAATTTAGGAGCAGATGGGCTGCAAATAAGTGTTTAGTCTGTTGGATCAGCAAACTGAAGAAAATAAATGGTCTTCTGCTCACTGGGGCTGAAAAGGGAAGATTGAATGATCAAGAATGTATGCGCAGAAGCACAGTTTCCCAAACCATTTCTTCCCCACATATCAAAGATTCTATATTGTCAATGGAAGATTAAAAAATACGGAGAAATACTAAATTTTAAAAGAAGCCTTTGTATACTGCTGCTACTCCAGTGTTACTTCTATTTCCTGGCTAAAAGCCTGTGGATAGAAACAATATATAGGGGAGGAAGAAGAGCTCCACCAGATATTAGCATCTATCTGATCCTGGCTGACTTTGAAGACCTAAGCTGGAAAGAACTGGATTATTACTGGTTTATTACTTGATAGAAGGCAGCTAGGCAATTCCAGCTAGGCTAAACTTTTTTGAAAAAAATCTAAAAGCCCAAAAGTGGCAATAGCAAACTTCTTCCATACTGCTGTGACATCATGAGGACACTTCATGAGGAGACTGAAAATGGAGAAATCTGAGGAGGGAATCCCATTTGATATTTTTACAATTCTTCAAATTTAAAAGAGTGTGAGTATATGAATGTGAAAAGTAGCAAAAGAAGAGAGATAATAAAACATGATTTTTCTCTCTCCAGAATGATTTTACAAATAGTCAGAGAGGTTAAATTGGGTTGATTTCAAACGCCAACATGGATATCATTCCAAAAGATTGCAAGACAGTTTTTACTTATCCTTAAATCCAAGATTATTCTTGGATTCTGGGACTAGAGAAACATATTGGGAAGGGTCATGATGTTACCTCTTAGAAACATGAATGATATATTTTTGACCATGAAGGCAATAAAGGGCACTTTGGATCTGCTTCATAAACAAAGAGATGTCTAGTTGGTTGGTATTTTCAACTTCTGTGCAACTGAGAAGGGGAGGGGTATGGGGAATCTTCTTTTATGTTTGTCCAATGTATTTCTAGTTCAGTTCTTCCATCTAAACTCAGTGGTTTTAGTAATTATGTCTAAAAAGCCTGAAATTATTAATAGGTCACTGAAAATATTTATGTGTGGTAAATGTATTATTAAGATATGCAATAATACAACCTATAAGAAAAAAGCTCAGAGACTGACCCATTTATAGAAGATCTCTTATTCTTATGCAACTATAAGATATTATTTGTCCATAAGTCTCTATGGGACATTACAGTAATAATCTGAAATTATTCTACCTGCGGGATAGCTCTTGAACAGCTTCTCCACGTGTATAGCATAACAGCATATTCTTGACCTTCTTCCAACATTTCATTCTGTAATAAAACCAAAGCTAATATGTAAGATATAAAATATACAGAAATGATCAAGTTAACAGAGATGAAAAAAATGAAACTATTTTGCATCATTTCTCTAAATCTTAAGCATATCAACAAAGAAATGTACTTCTTAATTAAGTTAGAAGCCCCAATTCTTCCATCTCATTTAAAACCAGATTACTGTTGCAAATAATATTGAGCATCCTGTCAAAAAATGAAAAGGGGAGGTTTATTGGGATGCTGAACTAGTATGTGCCTAAGGCAATATTATTACTTTAAATCAAAATTATTACTTTAAAGCAAACTCACAGACTAGATCCTACTTAAGAAGCTACTTTCCAGAAGATCAGATTACTTGATCATCTGTATTCCTATTCTAACCAAAAGATTCCCAAAATCTCAGGCCAAAGTCTTTCATATCACTTGCTACCTGGCATTCTTTTAAATTGGAGGTGCTAAGGAGAGAACCTAGGGCTTCTGCACAAAACATGTATCATTGCATGTGTTTCTGTCACAACCACATCTGCCACTTTGGACAGAACTTTTTTTTCAGATTTTAATTAAGGACTATTTTATACCCTAAGCAAGAATCGTACCTATACCGCACTTTCACAGTTCTCATAAGTAACTCAACCTTAGGAGTGAGAGGAAAATTTAGAAGCTAATGAAGTTACTGAATCCTGATCCATGGCAAGAATAATGTATTAGCTTATACAGTACATTCCTAAAACTTCTACACTGCTTCAGTGATAAGAGTTGAGCTTATAAGACAGAGACTCTAATCCACAGGTGTCAAACTTGTGGTGTCACGTTGCCATCACGTGACATATCGCGACGTTTTTTCCCTTTGCAGAGCTGGGGTGGGCGTGGCCTGCGCATGATGCATCTGGACCGTGGGTCGTTAGTTTGACACCCCTGCTCTAATCCAATTTTCTCAGAGTAACATCCAAGCCTGCAAGAACAGTATTGCTAGGTATGTCCTATCTCCAAGAGACATTAATGGACAACCATTTGTCCGGAATAGTATAGGATCTCCTGATTCAGCAGGGTATTGGATTAGAAGACTTCCAAGGTCCCTTCCAACTGTGTTATAATGTTACTGTATACAAAGATGAAGTACAGAAGTGAGCTATTACACAAAAAAGCTCTGAGAGATTAATGATCGACTCAGAGTCACTCTTGCTGTCAAGTGGGCCTGCCTTCTGACTGAACTATTTGCAGTTTAGATGTAGGTTTGCTGAATGGGGAAACACCTTTGCCTAATGTGTTCCCGTAATCCTGCACACTGTCCTGGACTTGAATTGACTTCTTGGATTTTGACTTAGTTTATTCTTTGCCTTTGCTTTTTCTTCTCCCTTTTCAACTGGCAGCATTTTATACTGTTTCTAGATATTTTCCATTAACCATCTTTTTCTTCTATTCTAGCATCTCTAATTGTAAGAGGCTGCCCGCTTTGGCCTGAGTAAAACCAATGATAGCTTTAGGATTAATAATAAAACCTGGTATTACATTGCTATCTCAATTGCCAAAACATTTAAACTTGCACTTTATCCCAAAGAACTCTGGTGTTGTTTCCCACAATGCTAAAAAATTATTACAGATCACATGAACACACATAAAAATTCCTAGAACAGATGACAATTGTGTATCATTGCTAAGAATGAGATATTTATAAAATAAATATTATTCTCAGCTAGTTACAAATAATTCCTAAATACATGAAATATTTCTATATGAAGCAAATGAACAAACTTAATACTTTATTTCTTTCTACTACCCTGTTTTGCCGACAATAAGACCTCACCGGACATAAGCCCAATTGGCTTTTGAAATAACCCCACCCCCCCTGCAAATAAGCTCTGCCTGAAAATATTGCAACACAGCAGCATTCTTGAAGTGACCATGCTCGCAGCCTCCTGCATCTCAAAAATAATAAGACCTCCCCAAAAATAAGGCCACACGCTTATTTCGGGAGTCAAAAGAAAATAAGACCCTGCCTTATTTTCAGGAAAACACCATATAATCAAGCTCTACCTGAAGGAAATTCATTATGTCTACTGTTGCCGTTGTAAAGACATTATAGAAAAATATATTTACCATACTAGAATGAACAGTTGCTTGTTCAATATATCTTGCAATGCCTGTGACAAATGCATTCCTGTCTTCGAAATTGGTGTCGAAATTTGGCTGTGTGGAATAAAAAATAATCCAAATAATCAATAATCATGAAAAAATGATTCAGCTGTGTTAATCTAGAATACTTCTAAGTATTACATTTTCTAGCGAATATTTATTTTAACAAAAATCATACCTGATAAAGCAATGATGATGGAGGGGGCTCAATGCATGGTTGTTGATCCGGCAGTGGCAATTCTTCCAGGAGATCTACATTGGACAAAGCATCCTCCAGAGTAACTTGGGCAGTCATTCTGATTCTATAAAAAGAAGGCAGATATTTTAAAAATCATAACAGATTATGATGAATATGGAAACTGGCAATCTAAAAAATAGACTCCCTTTTAAAAGAGAAAATTCAACGTGCATTCATCCCAATTCACTTTTTGAAAATAGTTTCATCAAATGTAGGAAGTATTTAATATAAATATTCACTAATTAAAGATGACAGTCAACAGTCATAGCATGACTATCACATTGAGAAAGAAAAATAATAATGTGTACTGTCCAACTTAAGGTGACTTAATCTAGATTTCTAAAGCTGTAATAAGTAAATGTACCATGTCTCACATAAATATACTAATTCTTACAAATTCAGTAAGAAAAAAGCAATAAACCACATCATACTGTATATTAACGCAATTTGTAAACTACATCATACAACTGCATAGGATAAGTACAAATTTAGGCAGTAGAATGATTACATCATTTTCTCAACTAGCAGGCCAATAAACAATCTAATCCTTGGGCTACTTCTATAATGCAAACGTAGAAAAATGCAATAGTCACCTAACAAATCAATAAGATAAGGTTCGATTTTTTTGCTCAATTTTTTTATTTTATTCAAAAGATTAAAATACAAACTACAAAATAAAGAATTTAACAGAGACAAAACAAAACTAGACAAAATGTTTAAAAATATGAACTAGGACAAAAATATATATTATCCTCTAGTTGAATACTGACAAATCTATTGCAACAATAGCTTCTCCTCTTGCAAAACAGCTCCAAAATTTGTAACCCAATTGACCTGCCATACATTACATATATGAAAGAAAAAAGTTAACAGATTAAAACAGACAGATTTAAATTCAAAGCACTCCGTTAACAGTCTGTTTTTGCAATTTACTTATAAACTACACAATTTCTTATTTATAACAAATCATCCTAAACAGTTTTATCTGGTGAAACACCCTTGTTTGGTTCTTAATAATGAAACCCTTCCTTAGATTTTTAATTGGGAACTTTCCCAACAATTGCATCCCATTTCTAAAGTTCATAAGTCTGTGTTGTAAATATCTCTGCCATATCCATTGCTGAATAATTCATCTTGACAAGACAATATTTGATGAGCCTAGGTGAATTAGAACCTGATTTGTTGCTGTCAGATGTGAAGACAAAAGTATTTGGTTCAGTGATGGGTTCCGGATCCCGTTCCAACCAGTATTTGGTTCAGAAAGTATTTGGTTCAGTGATGAGTTCCGAATCCTGTTCCAACCGCCATGCATGTGTGGGGAAGCACTGAAGACTTAAAAGACTGGTAAGGAGCTCAGGCGGGCGGGTGGGCCCTCCGGAGCACCATACTGGAACAGTATCCAGTGCTCTAGGCAGGTTCCGGTATGCCCATATGGGGCGTACCACCTGCAACCTACCACTGATTTGGTTTGGAAAATACAGATCTGCCAGAAAAGATTGAAAGAATACAAATATAATAAATTCTGAGATAATGGAATTGTTGAAGGATGGACTGGACTTTTTGACAAGGCCAACATCAATATCACTTAGACTTATATACCACTTTACAGTGCTTTACAGCCCTCTCTAAGTGGTTTACAGAGTCAGCATATTACCCCCAACAATTTGGGTCCTCATTTTTCCCACCTCGGAAGAATAGAAGGCTGAGTCAACCTTGAGACTGGTGGGATTTTAAATTGCACACAGTTAGCAGAAGTAGCCTGCAGTAGTGCACTCTCACCGTTGCACCACCACGGCTCAAACTCAGAAAGTGAGATTTGGGAACACACTGTTCTTTAAAAGACTCCACTTCATTTCCAAGATAGTTTCGTTTCCAGCCTAGGAAGCTTTTATGACGTATGGGGCATGCTTAAGAAGAAGAAAAAAAGCAGCTGAAGGAAAAAGGTGACCTTCTGACTGAGAATTGCAGCCATCAAGACCCCCTCTCTTCTCCACAAATGTCCGAAGATTGTCTTGAATTTTTCCTAGTTGCTTCTTCAAAATATTGGAAGCAGATCCACCAAATAACCAGCTTTGATGGTGAAATCAGCTGGTCATCAGAAGGAAAAAAAGAATCAACTGGGGAGGAACAGTAAGATTCTATTTAATTGGGAAAACAACCTGATGCTTTTAGTTGCTTTGACAATCCTTGTAGCCTTCAGAAATAAACATTGCAAATGTATTCAAAATACAATTGTCCTTAAACCTTTTTATAGAGGTAAAATTATATTTAAAAAATGTGATTAGAGATCACAATTGGGACCAGCAACCTGGTTATTAAATGAAGCAACTAAGTAAAATTGCAACCATGCTTATAATCTTACTTCAGCTTTTCTTTGCTTTACAGACCAGTGAAGGTCATGAATGTGAGGATTGACTGTGCAGTATAAGTTATTTTTTCATCACTGTTGTAACTGCCAACCAGTTGCTAAATGAGGCTATTGCTAAACAAGATCTACCTGTATTTCCTGTAGTTGAAAAATGGGAAAATGCAAAACACAATTAATATATTCCCTTGAGAACTGAGAAACCAAAGTGAATATGAATATTTATAAGTACCTTCAGAATAAATGATACCTTTCAAATTCTAACACCAGTTCAAAACTCTGCTATTCTTCAAGATGTAAGAGAAACTATAATGGTATATTTAAAGTACGAGGTGTGAGGTAAAATACAACGTCTTTATTTAACAGGTAACAACAAGAACAACTTCAGAACACGGACAGCGCTCGGCCCGCATGACAGCTATTTATATATGACAGCTGTCAGGCGGCTGGCCAATCGGTGGTCAGTGATTTTCCCACCAGCCGGGAGGCGCGCCTGGGGCCAATCAGGAGCCTGCGGCTCTGGCCCCGCCGGCCTGCTGCGTCGGGAGGACGCAACACCCCTTCCCCCCAGAGAGCACATTGGTAGTCTTTTAGGTATGCCGGTCTTCTGCGCACGGGCTGGGATCGCCGGAGAGAGGGAGTGTCCGTCGTCAGAGGAGGTGGTCTGCCGCTGTGACGCAGCAGATGGGAAGGCCCGGCCCCTGAGTCCATGGGAAAAGTTGAAGGTAGGCTTCCTTCTTTTGGTGGAACTATCGGTGGGCGGTGGCACGGAGCGGGGAACGCGGCTGGAGTTGGCAGCACCGCAGCTGGACGTGGCTGGGCAGGTTGGGCAGCCGCTGGGCGAGCAGGCCCCGGCTGCGGCGGTTGTGAAGCAGAGAACGCGGCTGGAGACGGCAGGGCCACGGCTGGACGCGGCTGGGCAGGTTGGGCGGCCGCTGGGTAAGCAGACCCTGGCCGCAATGGTTGAACGGGCAAGGCGGCTGGTGGCAGAGGGCCCTCGGTAGTCCGGTGGCGCAGCTGGTTCAGATGGCGCCGCCAAAGTCTTCCGTCACCCAGCTGGACCCTATACGAGCATGGGCCTCTTAGCTCCATAATGACCCCGGGCAGCCATTTCGGGTCCCCCACGAAATTTTGAGCGAAGACCCCCTCACCCACCAGAAAAGACCTAGGGGGCTCAGGCAGGGGAACAGATGTGGGAGAGAAGGAGGGATGCAACCGGTCAAGGGTGGTCCTCAGGCGGCGACCCATGAGGATCTCCGCGGGACTCTTGCCGGTAGACTGGCAGGGAGTGGAGTGCTGGGCGAGCAAGTAGGTCCGGAGGCAGACAGGCCAAGGCAGGTGGGCCAGGCAGGCCAAGCCCTCCTTGGTCGAACGCAGGGTGCGCTCGGCCATGCCGTTGCCAGCCGGGTGGTAAGGGGCAACAGGGGCGTGCTGGATGCCCAGGAAATCAAGGTAGGAAAGGAAAGAAGCAGATTGGAATTGGGGCCCGTTGTCAGAGACGATGACGTCCAGGATGCCATGGGTGGTGAAGAGAGATTGGAGAATTTGGATGGTGGCGCGGGCTGTGGTGGACATCATGGGAAAGATGTCCACCCATTTGGACAGAGTGTCCACTACAAGAAGAAAGGAACGGACATCCAGGGGGCCGAAAAAGTCCAAATGTAGATGGCTCCAGGGGGAGGCAGGGGTCTCCCAGGAGCGAGTAGGGGCGGAGGGAGGCGCTGGCCGAACGGCCTGGCAGGGAGGACACCGCTGGACCCAGGCAGCGATGTCCGCATCCATGGAGGGCCACCAGGCATAGCTGCGGGTGAGGGCTTTCATCGCACTATGCCCGGGTACCCATCATGGAGGCAGTCGACGACTTGCTGGCAGAGGGCAGCAGGTACGACGACCCGGGAGCCCCAGAGGAGGCAGTCCTGAAGGACTGACAGTTCGTCCTGGCGGCGGAAAAACGGAAGAAACTCGGCCGCGCAAGTCTCTTCCGTCCAGCCCCGCCAAACTGCGTCCAGGACCCGCTGGAGGAGGGGGTCGGAACGGGAGGCCTGAGAAATGTCCGAGGCCGAGAGGGGACACTCAAGGTCATCGGTCAGGGCTGCGACCATGACGGAGGGGGCGGGGTCGGAGACAGGGAGGGGTAGCGGGCAGTGGCTAAGGGCATCGGCGTGGCCCATGTGTTTGCCCAGTCGGTAGACAAGGGAGTAGGAATAGGCGAAGAGGAACTCCGACCAACGGCCCATGCGGGGCGATAGGATGGGGGGGTGGGCCGGTCACCGGAGATGATGCCCAGGAGAGGTTTGTGGTCTGTCAGGAGAGTGAAGCGGCGACCATAGAGGTAGGGATGAAAACATTTTACTCCCGCAACGGCCGCAAGGGCCTCCTTGTCCAACTGGCTATAATTTCGCTCAGCTTTAGACAAGGTGCAGGAGTAGAACGCAATCGGGACCTTGGAGCCATCGGGGTAGGAGTGGCTGAGCACGGCCCCCACACCGAAGGGGGGAATAAAAGAGGAGTAGAAATTGAGGAGCCCCAGGAATGCCTGGAGCTCCGCCTTCGAAGAGGGAGTGGGGGCGGAGGCGATGGCCTCAACTTTAGAAGGGGTGGGGTGGATTCCACGGGAATCCACAAGGAAGCCAAGGAATTCCACAGATGGCACGCCAAGCTGGCACATGGAGCGCTTCAAGTGCAAGCCGGTGGCACGGAAGCGGGAGGACAGCCCTAAAGGTTTTGACGAGTCCTGATTGGTCCGGAGCGGCAATCAGGACATCGTCAAAATAGGGCACAACTCCCGGGATGCCATGGAGCACCCACTCCATGAGCCCTTGGAAAATCCCGGGAGCCACACTGACCCCAAATTGAAGCCGGCGGCACTTGAAAGCGCCGCAGTGGGTTACAATGGTTTGGGCAGTGGCGGAGGCCTCGTCTACCGGCAGCTGCTGGTAGGCTTGGGCCAGGTCCAATTTCGCAAAAATCTTGCCCTGGCCCAAGGAGTACAGAACGTGCTGCACTACAGGCACCAGGTAGGGATGTGCCTGAAGGGCCTTGTTCAGGGTCGCCTTGTAATCGGCACAGACCCTCAGGGAGCCATCAGCCTTTAAGGGCAGGACGATGGGGGTTTCCCAGGGGGCATGGTCGACGGGTTCCAGGACGCCCTGAGAGACCAGCTTGAAAATATTGGCGTCCACGTGAGCCCGTAGGACGAAAGGAACCTGTCGTGCCTTCAGGCGGATGGGCGCCACCATGGGGTCCAAATTGTGGGAGATTGGGTTGCCCTTGTAGCAACCCAGGGTGTCGGAGAAAACGTCACCGAACTCTGACAAAAGGGAATCTAGGGAAGAAACAAGACGGAGAGAGTTAATGCCAGCTATGCTGAGCCCAAAAGCCCTAAACCAGTCTAGCCCAAGGAGAGAAGCAAGGGGGCTTTGAACCACCACAAGGGGCAGGGACCCATGGAATTGGCGGAAAGTGACAGGGAAGTACCCGCAACCCAGGATGGGGATCGGGTTCCCCTGATAGTCTTGAAGGAGGCAGTTGGCAGGAGCCAGCTGGCTAACGGTGAGGGTCGGTATTAATGACCTTAAGGTGTCCCAAGACATAATTGTGCGGGCAGAGCCCGTGTCCAATTCCATTTTGCAGGGGCGGCTGGCGAGTAAGACACGAAGGTGCATCTTACCCCGGCCGCCATAGGAGGAAGAGGCAGTGGAGTCGGGCTGCCAGTCGGGCAGAGAGGCTCGGGGTTGGAAACTGCATAGCACCCCAGGCGGGTGGAGGAGGACCCCGGACGCTGGCGTTGGAAGGCAGCAGGCTGACAGGAGCAGCAGGAGGAGGCCTTGGGTTTCGAGCGTCTCCCGGAGCGGAGCAACATACATTGGAGATGTGGCCCTTCTTCCCACATCGGCAGCAGAGAGCCGTTCGGAAGCGGCAGGAGGCCCTGGGATGGCGGCCGCCACAGCTGAGGCACATGCCGCCATCCCGAGGGGGCAAGGACCGGAGGCGGTCGACAGAAGAGGCAGCATCGGCACATGGATCAAGCACCATCATCTGGCTATGCAAAGCCAAGCGCCGGCAACGCGGACGGAGGGAACAGTCGGACAGCCGGGGTGGACTGGCCGGCCATCTCGTAAGCTCAGGGTTTGTCCACCGCAATTTTCATTGACAGCTCAGCACAGGACAGAATTCGACGGTGCAGGTTGATGTCAAGGAGCCCGTAAATAAACTGTTCCAGGAGGGCAACCTCCAGATCTGCGAATTCGCAGTTTATCGCGGCTGCCCTCAGTTCAGCCATGTACTGGCTGATGGATTGTCCTTGTCTTTGGATACAGCGCCAGAAAAATTGCTGGTGCGAATACTTGGAAGGCGTAGGCTCATAGTGTAACTTGAGCCAAGCCATGAGGAGATCCAGCGGCATAGTGTGCACCGAGGTCGGTGCAGAGAGAGATCCCGTGTGGTGGCAAACATTTCGGGCCCGCAATAGTGCAAGAAAGTGCCCCGTCGCCTCCCCTCAGGGAGCTCAGAGAGGTCACGTCCTTGGAGGAAGACCTCGAACCTCTCTAAAAATGCCTCCCAGGATTCAGCCTCTGGCCTGAATGCAGCAAAGACCGATGAAGGAGCCAGGGCAGGGACGATGACGGGGTCCGTGTCGCTCATCCTCATCGCCAGTTTAAAGTATGAGGCGTGAGGTAAAATTCAACGTCTTTATTTAACAGGTAACAACAAGAACAACTTCAGAACACAGACAGCGCTCGGCCCGCCTGACAGCTATTTATATATGAGAGCTGTCAGGCGGCTGGCCAATCGGTGCCCAGTGATTTTCCCACCAGCCGGCAGGCGCACCTGGGCCAATCAGAAGCCTGTGGCTCTGGCCCCGCATGCAGGCTGCGTCGAAAGGACCTGGGTACTTGAGAGACCGCCTGCTGCCAATTACCTCCAACAGACCTATTAGATCCCACAGACTAGGCCTCCTCCGAATCCCATCTGCTGGCCAATGCCGATTGTCTACCACCCGGAGGAGGGCCTTCTCTGTGGCTGCTCCGGCCCTCTGGAACGAGCTCCCCGTGGAGATTCAGACCCTCACCACCCTACAAGCTTTCCACAAAGCCCTTAAAACCTGGCTGTTCCGACAGGCCTGGGGCTGACGAGTTCCCGTCCCCGCTCGAATTGTGTGGCTGTTGATTGTTTTAAAATTCTTTTTGTAGGTGCTTGTTTGTTTGTTTTCCTCTTGTTTGTATTCCCTCCCTTTGATTTGTTAGCCACCCCCACTCCCTTCTTAAGATTGAGTACAAACCCTAGCCAAAAGGTTTTTCAAGCAAATTACTGTACAAGTTTTGTTAAAGAAAACAACAAATTAATAAACAAAAAGCAAAGGCACTAATTGACATAAGCCAACATAAGTACATTGAGCACTTGTTTTCTGGGTTCTCCAATACTGAATCTAAGGATATGCAAAACTCTTCATTCTGAAACATTTAAAGTGAAAAATATTATAAAGCAGTGTTTTAAATGTAAAACTGGATGTAGTGCACATTTTGGAAGATTTGACATTTCGTTTCGGAGCTGTTGTGAGTAGGCATGCAGGATGTGGAGGCAAAATGCCTCCAAAATGCTGCAAAAAGTGCACATCAAATTCAAAATAATTTCATACTTTTGAATTGAATGTTTTATAAAATAAAAATCCAAAATCTAGTATGTGTAACAAACAGATGCTAGCTTAAGTTTACTGCTATCAAGAGAACCAAAGTGGTGAGTAAACTCATACAAGTCACACAAATAGTTTCTTAGTATGAATAATAAAATTGCAACTATTTCATGTCCATGTTGTTCTGCAAAACTGCTATCAATTGTCTGTTATCTTTAGCCACATGAATTTTACATAAAAAGGAACATTTGAGAGTTTTCTTTAAAAAATCAGCATTTGCTGTAAGTTCCCTATTTTTGGTATAAGGAAGCAAGAACAACCAGTATCTGACAAAAAGCACAAAAGCTTTGTTTCAAAAGAAGGTAGCGGAGTAACACATAGCTCAGTGTTGGTTATTTAAATTGTTTTAAATGAGTAGCCTTTTTATTATTATAAATTACATTGGAATCAGGTAACAAAAACTGTCCCCTTAAAGACGATACCTACATCAATTCAAAGCTTGTTCATAGATGTGCAACAGTTGGGGAGGCAGAGGAAATATGCAGGCTGAAGCTGGAGGAAGTCTTAAGGGAGTTTCTTGTTAATGCAGATCAAGACTGTCCTCTGCCTCACTTGTCAGCCAAGCTATTTTGAAGACAGAATTATTGGTCCACCAGGAGGCTCATATTCAAAAACAGTTCAAGTGACAAGTCAACAGTCATCACATTGATACAAAAATTTGTACCATGATTTCATTATAACTAAAACTTGCATCAGATACACATCAGTTGCTTAAATTATTCTATAATGGGTTCTTTCACTTTTCTATAATAAACCTATTTATCATAAGCCTGGGGCCTATTTATTTCTTTCTAGATCAGCCTGTAAGACACCAAATCTCTAAGTGCAGCAATAAAATGCAAAGCTGACAACAAATGGCCCCCAGCACTCACAAGTATGCTAGGGCAGCGGGGGGGGGGGGGCAACCTTTTGGGCACCAGGGGCAGGTTCCATGGAGAGAGGTTTTCTGTGGACCAGAAGGCGTGATTGCATGTGCTATCTGCATCCTGAGGATGGGTCTGTGCTTGTTTGTGTGGACTGGACTCTGGAATGCAGTGGACTGGTGCCAGACCATGGACTAGGGGTTGGGACCCCTGTGCTATGGAATATACAAAGCATCACCATAACTCCCACCTCAATAGTAGTAACTAGGCCATATGACACCCATATCAACAGGAAGAACTGAAAACCTGTAATGTAGTCTTTTGAAATAGAACCAGCAAAACATTTCTGGAAGAATTTGGCTCTTTCCCAGTTTAAACAAATTACCTCTCTGGAACTTAAAATATATTATCTACTTAGCTTTTGTTAAACGCTGCTAACATCGTCAGAGTGTAAAAATTTACACACACACAAATACAGGTCTCCTGCTTCTTCAAAAGAAGAAAACATGTATTTAAAAACAGATCTAAAGCTCTTCCAAAAGAATGCTAGGCCTAGGTATACAAGAAACAATGCATAGAGCATTGTGAAATGCCTCAGCAGGCATTTTCATTTGTGGAAGTTGGAAACCTAACTTCTCCTGCAGCCTAAATCAAAATATACATGAAAAGTAACCAGGAACAGAGGAAAGGGAGTGTTCCAGCAACAAGTAAAAGTGTCCAGTAGGAGTTTGGGGGATCCCAGCGAGACATCATCAGGAGACATTTATTGTTCATGTAGCAAGACTGGTTGGGAGAATAAGAACGACACAAATTGTAATTTGAAACAGCTAAAGAAAAATGTGAGCTAGGAATGAGATGAAAGTTGCATTATGAGGACATGTCATCTAAAACCAGTTAAGGAGCTGTCTGCTGGAAAGTTATGATCAATCAATCAGAATAGAGCTGGAAGGGACCTTGGAGGTCTTCTAAGCCAACCCCCTGCTTAAGCAGGAGACCCTATACCATGTCAGATGTCAGTGACATGTCAGATATCAGTGACTGCACAATGTCCTCTAAAAACCTCCAGTGATGAAGCATCCACAACTTCTGACAGCAAGCTGTTCCACTGGCTAATTGTCCTCACTGTTAGAAGTTTGTCCTTAATTCCAAGTTGATTAGTTTCCATCCATTGTTTCTTCTCCTTCCCTCTGTTGCTTTCGAAAATAAGTTGACCCCCTCCTTTTTGTGGCAGCCTCTACCCTTCAGTTGCAGAAGAATTAGGAGGAAAAATAATGTGAGACTTTAAAAATGTAGAAATATTATCACTTTATATAATTGTGCCCATTCCTCCTTGGTTGGATACAAGTGAATACAAGGGGGGGGGGAGTAAGACAATGACTAAAATGCTTCCCTGTGCAACAGAGGAGCACTAAAAAAAAATAAGGTTACCTATCTACTGTTCACTAGTACCCGCCACTGTATTCTTATATGTAAACCACATCTCAACTATGCTGGTACAATATAGTTTATAAAAGGACATTTATGAAAGAGATACCTTCAAAATATAATTTACAGAACAAAATTAAACTTCTAATATTGTTCCATCTATTCTGTTATGTAATATATATGCTACTAAAATTCTCCTGTCTGCCTGTTTATAATTTTCAATTGGGCAGAATGGCGTATAACAGGGCAAAAACTTTTAGCCCACTTCAAATGGGCTAACTTAAAGAATGTATCCAAAATCCAGGACACATTATTCTCATTGGATTGAAATTTCAAAGATCTTCACACCATTTATATTGGCAAAGTTGTGGTCACTGCAGCACTGTTACAGTCAGCCATGGTCACAGATCATAATTTCCACTGTTTCCTGCTTTCTACAAGCAAAGTCAATGGGAAAGCCAGTAGGAAGTCAAAAATTGCTCCCACTGCCACTGCTTTTTTGCTACACAACTAGTTTGCCTAGTTTGATGCCAAGTTAGTGTACTTTAGTTCCTGATTTGGTCTGCAGCTAATATTTTAAGAAACACCTATACCATGTCTCTGCTGCATCTGAAGCACAATGTAAATTGAGTTATATCCTCTCCATTTGATGACTAGGCTTTAAATTAACACTCTTTTAAATAATTCCACATTTCAAGCAGTTCAAAACAAAATGTACAAAATTTCACACTGTTCAAAACAACATATACAGTATTTTAGTTAGAGTATTTTAGCAGGCCAGGATAAAGCATTGGGAAGAATCCAAATAAATGCTGGACTTTTTTTAGTTAACTTGATTAAACATGACTGCTTCTTACATATTAATTTATACTTTATCACACCTTAAGACAACTGTTAAATATAATTATACCAGAACCAAAGCTGTTATTCAAGCACTTCAAAAGCATGAAAGAAAACCCTTTCCATCCATCAGAAAAGGCGTCTATAGTTGGGAGAATTTTCAAGGAGAGAAAGCAGATGATCATCTTAGAGCTGTTTCTTTCCTTTTAAGAGCAGCTGCCACATGAGAAGAGGAAAAGCAACCTCAAAGACTGCTCCAACTATGCACTTTGAATCCTTCTTCCACAGAGCTATCTGCCATGCTATGTTCTGGGGGAAAGTTTTTGATCATTTGTAAATATACAGACAACTTTTTTTCTGCCTAATCTTCCATAATCAGGTAAACCGTTCTTCTGAATAAATATGCTTTACTTTTTTTCTTTAATCAGATAAAACTTTCTTCTGCCAAAATAAAATTAATCCATATTAAATGAATGAGTGACTTTGAAGGAGTCCTTCTCTCTCAACCCAACAAACATTACAAAACTATTGGGAGGGGGGATGGAGAAGTGCATTATGTACAATGCCTTGAGCATCTAGAGGGAAATGACATATAAATACTTAGAAACAAAAACTGAGGAAAATAAAACACTTATTGCAAATGAATATTCACAGTAAATAAAACCATTTACTGCAAAATAAAGACCATAAGATGTTCAATCAACAGCTTCTTCAAACTAGTTTTCCGATCAGAATCTGATAGGAACAGACTGAAACCAGCTGTGAAAGAAAATCTACATAGCAACTAACAATGCACATCAATTGCATGTGCATGAACACTGTGGTTAAAGCTACTCTAAAAATTAGTTTCTATATTAGTTTAAGGGCTGAAAGTAACTATTCCTTTCACCATATTTACCACAAATCTGTTATCTTATTACAAGTACATGAGAATTTATAGTAGCTTCTTATATCTAGATTTATCAATTTTAACAGTGCATTACTAAAATACATATATATGTTGTAACTGAAATGTAAAATCCATGATAAAAGCAGTTGCTTTATAAAGTCAACTTACTGAACACAAAGTAATATGCAGCCTTTTGAAGTTTCCAAAATTGTCAGTTAAAGTAAGAAGTAAAAGGAGGAAAGCCAGCAAATGTTGAAGGTACATAATCTGTATTTCATCACATGTTGTGTTTCCAATCTACTACATATGACCCTAGAGGCTAATCAACCAAACCACCAACTATGATATCCTTTAGTGCAAATTGAAACATGATGTTAGCTTTAGGTTCATGATGTTAGCTTTTGGTTTATTATAGAAATACAGAAAATTGATCAAGCAATTAACTAATACAGACATGATTTGCAAACATAAGCCTGAAATATATTTGCAACTTTCAAAGTAAATACCCACTGGATTACAGCTCTGATCTACTTCCTCCCACACTGTGAACATTAGCAGACTATTTCCCACCCCTTCAATGAATTCTAATAAGTATAAATTGTGTGCATGATGCCATTATTATAATAGGAAAGGTCATTCCCAGCTTTTAACGAACACTTATTCTTAATAAAAAGACACTAGGCCGTCAAACTTAATTAATAAAATCTGTGGATGGGTTGGTTAAGAATTCTGAATTTATTCATAAGTCTTAAGTGAGATTGGCTGAGATTTCTTTCAAATTTCGGGAAAAAATTGCGATTACACTGCAATTTACAGCAAACTTGAGGAAAAGGAACCCACGTCTGAATTGTTTCAAATGGATCACAACTTCAATAAGATGCAGAGTTAAGAAGAACCTCTCCAGTTGTTCCCTTTCCACCACAATTCCTAGTGTGCAACCTTCTTTCTCCCTCCCTTCTTATCTCCCCAAAGGCTGTTTCCGACACCAGGGCTTATCCCACTTAAACAACGATGCTTCCAAGGCCGCACCTCTGCACCGAGACTGGACTTGTTCAACCCAGCAGCCTCTTTGGGATTCCTCCGCGCAGCTCCAAGCACAAACTTATTAGGCGCCGCGGAAGAAATTGGCATTTTATGTCCCGGAAGCTTGAACTTCCACGGAATTTGGTATGCGAGGGAGACCCGCCCAAAATCCACGAGAAGTGGGCCTCCCCGGTTAGGCCGCGCCGTGGAAATAAATGCATTTCAAGTGTGCGCGGCCACCTGCACGCGAGGCTCCCTGCAGGGACGGCCAGCGTTACATAAATGAAAAGAAGAGCCGCCTGGCACGGGCTCTCCCTTCTTCTCGGACGGAAAGCGGAAAGAAAAATCGATGGAAGTTTTTCTCACCCAGCTTCGTGCCGAGGAGGCCCTGTGGGTTTGTCCTCACGCCCAGAGATGCAAGCCGTTCCGAGGGACGGCCTCACTCCCCCTTAGGCTTTGTCTCCGGCTTTGCCTTCAGGTCTTGCCCCTCGGGATTATCCCCGTGCTCCCTTCCAGGACCGCCGGACGCTCGAAGTTTCCTGCCTGAGTCAAACCGGGAAATAGTGCAAGGAAACACCCTTCCTCCCACTCCGGCTCCTCCCCCGTCCCGACCGAAACCCTCGGCCATCTCTTTCGGAAGCAGTCAGTCCGCCCAGGGAACTATCCGCGGCTCCTCCTTCGAGTGAGGGAATCCCTTTCTGATCTTCACGCCCGGTTTCTAGTAGAAGAGAGCAAAGCTCCCAAGGCTCCTTCTCACAAAGGAAAGAAAAAAAGTTACTTTCTACATACCTGCAAATACTGTCACCTGTGATCTCATGAGGTGAATTGTCATCCGTGAATCTTTATTCAGAGAAAACAAGCCAAGTGGACCAAGTTAGGGTGTCCTGCTTAACCATAAACTGAAGTTGCAAATTTTGACTATAATATGAGGTAGTCTTTGACTT
Organism: Thamnophis sirtalis; assembly: GCF_051295495.1. Classification (NCBI taxonomy): domain Eukaryota; kingdom Metazoa; phylum Chordata; class Lepidosauria; order Squamata; family Natricidae; genus Thamnophis; species Thamnophis sirtalis. The sequence goes on from NW_028261392.1 coordinate 37,990,547, forward strand.
AACAACCATTTAGTGACTGTTCGAAGTTACAATGGCACAGGAAAGAAGTGGCTTATGACCATTTTTCACATTACATTGCATGGTCACATGATCAAAATTTGGAGGCTTGGCAACTAGCATGTCTTCATGATTGCAGTGTCCTGGGGGTCATGTGATCAACTTTTGCTACCTTCTAACAAGCAAAGTCAATGGGGAAATCAGATTCACTTAACCATATTACTAACTTATATGCTTAACTGTGGCAAGAGGTTGTAAAATGGGCCAAAACTCACTTAAAAACTTTTATCAACAGAAATTTTTGGATCAATTGTGGTTGTAAGATTACCTGTAGATTATGAATCCAGAAGGAATCTCTTTATGAGGTGTATCCAGGCTACAGAATGATTCTTGCCAAAACTGTAATATATTGTGGTTGTATTAATGGACTGCAACTACATTAACTGTGAACGGCGATTTGCAGGTGGGGCAAGGTTGCATATCATGCTAAACAAAAACAAATCACATTTTATCTTAATAGTGGGAATCATTCAATAGAACATATCATTCATGAGCTATATAAGCCTTAAAATTTATATTAGGATTAATTTGTATCTAGGAAGGCCAATTGAGTGGTTAAGCCATCAGGCTAGAAACTAGAAGATCATGAGTTGTAGTGACTATGGGTCAGTCACTTTCTCTCAACCCTAGAAGGAGGCAATGAGAAACAACTTCTGAAAAATCTTGCCAAGAAAACTGCAGGGACTTGTCCAAGCTCTGCCTGACAATAGATTTTTAAAAAAATCTGAAATTATGAATAATTTTAACAAGTCTTTTTTCTATATAGAATTTCCGATTGAATCCTATATCAGCAAGCATATTGAAAAAGTTGTACATTACAGGTAAAGCAACTTTGCTCTTAAAGGTCCAATTTTTTTTCTAAAGCTCCATATTAGATTGTTCATTCTTTTCTGAAAGGAGATTTGTTTTTTAAATGAGAATCGAAGACAGAAAGCCTGAAATGGTCTGATCTCCTCTCTTTTTTAGGATTATGGGGAGACTTAATCCTTTGGCAGATGTCACCTTATACTAAAAAGGAGAATGGCTCCAATAAATTACTTTACAATAAGTAGCACTATCATAGCAGGCCACTGGCATTAACAGTCCTTTCTGAAAAATAACTAGTATTATTTGTTCTTAAAGAAAGGTAAACCTCATGATTTTAATACTGTCCATTCTTGGTTTGTTCTTATGTTGATCTTGCTCTTTGCAGAAACATTGTTTTGTTTCTAGTATCTGGTTCTCAATACAGTAGTACATTCTAATAATTTTTCCTCAGTAGTAGTACACCTTATGCTCAAAAAGGAAAATATGTAACAGGAGTTAGCCATGGTGATTACTGCAACTGCCAGAATGTACAGAATCAATTTCAAGAAAATAAACTGCACCATCAAAGAGTCTTTAATTGAAATGCCATTGTCTCAGTAAAGAATTATATGAAATGATGAGGTATTCAGAAAATGTTTGAATAGGAACATTTTCATATCTTCCTGCCCTACCTTAATACTCATAATCTGGGCAGGCATTTGAAATATTAGTTATAAGAGGAGACTCATGAAATCATTCCTTCTCAATTGTTTACAATCACCAACAACTTTGTAACTGATATACTCCAAGTAAAACATCTGTCCCAGAAAAATTCTAACTCACATGTTTAGTTCAGTTCTAATACCAAAACAGGAACAAAAACTTAAGAAGTCTTTTTTCGGTCATGAAGTTATGGCCATAAAAGTTTGTAGTACGTGCTCAGAATTGTGCAACTTTTGTATTTCCCCTACAATTTTTCCAGAATGAGATAGCATTTGACAACCTGATCCAGTTGCATAGATTTACTGTTCATGTGCAGTTGTATAAATTATAAACAATATGGCAAGTGCAAATGTTTGGACTTTGGAAAAATCTTTTGCCAGAAATGGCAACATTCCTATGTAGTTTTCGTTTTCTTGCTTTTAGAACCTTTCCCTCTTTTCCTTGCAGAACTGCTCTAGTTCACAAATATTTTTGAGTCTCCTTACATGCATCATGTGTTTGAGGTATTTCCTCAGATTCACAAAAATCAATTCTGGGGAATGTGAAGGATGTTCCAAAACTTTTTTTTTCTTTCATCCAAATATTCATGGTTGATTTGGCAGTGTTTCAGATTGAAGTCTGATGAAATATCTACCCTCTTTTTAGCTTTAGTTTCTTAAATGATAGTGGGATATTACCTTTTAGGATATACTGATATTTAATTGAACTCTTTCCATCTGCAAAATATATGCTGTGCTGCTGAATGTTACCCCATCCCCAAAGCGTAACAGAACTATCCATATACTTAACGGTAGTCAAGGTTTCTTCAATTATTGCATCCTTTTTTCTTGCCTGGTTGTGACTGAATATTACAGTGTTGCTTAACCATTTGAAGTATTTTGTTCCAAACTGTTTCAGCTATTGTTTCTGTGTGTGTTTGTGTGTGTTTGTGTGTGTGTGTGTGTGTATTTTAGAAGATTACTTTTGTGTTTCTTTCCGACAACTCTCCATTCAGATTACCACTGTATAAGCAATATTGCACTGTGGTCTTATGGACATTCCATTCAACTACATCTTTCAGCAGATTATTAAAAGCGATCCAGAGTTGTTTTTTTTGCAAAATGACCAATTTGGAGCCAACTCTGAGACTTTTTTTTTCATTTTCAATCCTTATGCCATAATCATAATCATGTATATTTGTACTGTAAGGAAAATGATATATTCACATTATTTGTGAACTGACATCAACAGCAGTCATATAGATAATTCTGTTAACAATGGTAATTGGGAGCAGGAACTCTATCATCAACTCTATCAAAACTCAGTATCATGTCAAGAATGAAGGCAAATGTACACGTTCCAGGATAATGTTGCAGGGCTCCTCTCTCTAGCACAGTCTAGCACAATCTGGTCCCAGTAACTGATCCAGGCTTGATCCTGCAACAGTATCATGGGCCTAGGTCGAATTACAATGGCAGTTATAGTTATGGTTGTTTTCCCCCATGATCATTAGGCACAATGTCATGTGATTCCTGTTTATAACCCCTTCAATGTCATGCTCTCCATTTATTTTGATTATCAGAAGCTGGCAGTTAATGTCACAAGTGATGATCAACTGACAGCAGGATGCTGCAAAAGCCAAAATTTGGGGAATATTTGTTAAGTTTCCTACTTCAGCATTGCATCATACCTTTCTTTGCTCAGCATTGTTGTAACTTCAAATTAGTTAAACTAAGGCTCCCTGTCATTGCAAAATTTAAAAACTCAGTAATATTTATTAACAACGCCAAAAAATTAACTCTATGCAGTATAAAAAATGATAATCATAAAGTACTTTTCCAATGCCAATTTTACTGAAATCTGATATTTATTACATCAACTACAGTTGTGAATTTAACTTCATCAGAAATAGTTATACATTAAAGAGGGGAAAAGAAAACTCAATCCAACAACAGTAATATTACATTTAAGTAAACTGATAACTTATGCACTGGTAATCTTAATGGAAATATTTAAGGTTAGTTTTACAACATTTGTTTTGATGTTTGTGCCTCACCTAGGAAAATAAAAATATGGTTTGGTCAGACAAACATTTCACATATAAAATTAATGATAGTTTCATTATTTACATTTGTACAGTTTCAAGTGTAATAACTATACAATTGTACATATGAGAAACCTAGGACTGAAGTACTGGAACTTATTAAAACAAAATGCTTGCCACATAAATCACAGGACATTTTAGACAACATCACATTGTTTCAAAGAAGTTGCTGCTTGAGTATAATTTCATCCTTGGATGTCATGTTAAGTTTGTTGCATTCCAGCCATGAGTGACAAAGCTAAAGATTCCACTGTGAATCAAAAACAAATAAAGTATTTAGGATCAAAATAAACTGTCTTTTGAACAAAACATTTCAGAAGTGGATAAAACTATGATATACTTCTTAGTGTCAAGTAACACAAATTTCTAACAATTCTAATTAATATATACCTCCAATTATATAGGATATAGTTGATAGTATGTTAGTTATGATTAGAAGTATTTAGGGCTACAAGTTAAGAAAGTAAATATTGCACACATTATTCGAAATGTTTAACAACAAATTGTTAATATTAAAAAATACCTTTTTCCTTAAATACTCACAATGTGGAAAAGAGCCTCTACAGACTGCTTTGTTTAGAACTGTCACAAGAAACATATGACAGTTTTTAAAATCTGATTCCATCTTTGTTATGGATTCCATCCTAAAAGTAATGAAAGATAATTTAGACAGACAGTACAAACAAAAATCAAGTTTTGGTAAACATATTGTTATTCTTTCTGAGTAAAAACAAAGTATTTGTAGTAAAAAGCTTTGAACAGAAAATATTTTTATTAGAAAGTTATAATCACTTTGTTAACTATCTTTTATCCTTTGTACCATATTTAATATTGTACCATACAAATCATTTAAGGTTTTATCTCTTGCAACAACCTACATCTTGAAAACTCTAATTTTATTCTTATCATCCTAGGTTTCTCACAACGATGCATACTTTTTAAATATGTGAACTTTAACATTAGGTTAGATGACTTGATACATATGTTCACAGTAGAGGTGCGACATATCTTTATTGTTATACTATATCATATGTATTAGTTTTTTTCACAGATGTCCCATTAATGAAGTAAATGTATCATCACAGTCTTGAATGCTGCTCAGGGGAAACCCACAAATCATTGCTGAAACTATTCTTAAGAATCTAAATGATATTTCAAGATATCCAAGATTTTTCACTATCAGAGCATTTGGAACACATAGATACCTGGTACTATACAGAACAGAGTTCCAACAATGCAATTCCTTTTATTGCTGATTATGTCTAATTTATTTTCTGAATATACAATTTAGAAAAGTATACTTAAAAAGACACACTGATTGTGAAGCTAACATGTGTCCAGAAGTGATAAGATCCAATGTAAATGTATTCCATTGTGGTCTACACAATTAATCTGTCAACACTATACTTCATCTTATTCATAAGACTTCATTCATAGAACAAATGTCAGTAAAACAAGTCCCAATTCTGTCAACCAATTGTGAAACATAAATTGAATAGGTACGTACTTCCAGGCTCCCAAACCAGCTTGCCAACGATCTGCAAACATTAATACTAGGTTCAGAACTTTCATTATTGCTTCTTTCACAAAACTAACCTGGAAATCAAATGTAACAGGCAACAGTTACCATCACAAATTTATGTAGATTCAAAGTAGATTTACATATTTCATTCTTCATTTATTTGTTAAAGTTGATATATTGGTAATGTATTAATATATTATTGGATAATTATATCTTGTGTGTTGTTACTTTTTGTTAGGAAATATATTTTTGCAAATATTTACAGCACAAAAAAGATTGTTAGCTCCCAGAGTCTTTAGGAATGAGTAGCATACAGTAAAATAAGGCAGATAATCACACTACAGGAAATACCCATATTCCAATTATATTTATTGGGGGGGGGATTAATCAGAGACCTATACCAAAATACACACTAAATATGCCATGCTATTAACCCAAAGGAGCAAAAAAGTCCTGAAAACTAGAGGTTTTCCCCCAAGGAAGAAGCATCTACATGTAAAATTTGGAGGATGGAAAACCATTTAAATATATGAAAATGGGATAATGAACTTTGTCAGTTTTAAGACCTATCATTTGATCTCTGTTTCTTGCTGGAGCTTAAGCAAATCTATCATAGGTGCAACAAGAAATTGTATTGGATCCTGTTGATCTCTGTAACTACTAAAGACAATAGTCAACTATTTTTCCAGCATTAAATGCTGCAAGACATATTTGGATGCTATTTAGAAAAAAAACTTGCTTCATTCCTCTTTCCATGACAATCTGACACAGAGATCCCTGTTTGAAGACTGCAGGTATGTACTCAGTCTTCATCAATGAACTTCTTTTCTATTGAAGTATTGGACAGACTGAAAGTATTATTCAGTGTAATCAATGTGACCATCTAAAGATTAACATTCCAAATATCAATTTACATGCATTATAGTTTAACTGTTAGACATTAATAATTCCAACCCCTTGCAAATATTATAAAGATTCCATACAAATAATATTTGATGTACCTTTTCTCTCAGGAGGCAACGGTCATGGATTGTAGAAAGATATCTATAATGTATTTTGATTAACTGATCTAAATCTTTTGCTTCTTCTACTTGATGCTGGAACTCCAAGCCTGTACTATGAAGAATCTTATAAAAAGGAGGCAAAATGTATAATGAACCAAAATTTAAATTTCTTTGCTCTATATTTTCCTAAAACTTTGTACTGTAATCTTCAGAAAGTTTAATTTACAGAATACAAGACATTTCTAATTACAATGAATGGCAGTTAAATAATTAAGGTAGTATATGCACTCCTTAGATTAAAACAGTTTCAGAAAAGAATGTAACTCTTTTTTAAAAGTGATAATATAATTGGGAACCACGTCTAAGAATCTCTAAAATTCAGCCAGACTGAAATATTACATAAACTTGAATATTTGTCAGTAAGTATGACTAAGTAGAAATCTGAATGTCTTCTTTCAAATCGTAACTATTATTTGGGAAGGATACAGGTTATTATTACATTGGAGAATAAATACTGGTTTTCCCTTTATATTTCTTTAAACAGATACAACAACAGTACATCTGGAATAGTTTAGAATGCAAACCAAAGTTGAATTCTCATGACTAATAAATTTATTTTGCAGTATTTGGCATTAGCAAGAATATATTACAGAAGAGGTTTTCATGTATTTGAAAGCATTTTATTTGTTATTTAAAATCCCAAGAGCTGTTAAACTAGGAATGACAATCATATATCAGGTAAAAATGTGCAGTCTTTTTGCTACACTAAGAAACAGTGTAGCACTTCTGATTGCTTACAAAATGTTATTTTAATCTTATTGAAATGCATTGTGTATCACATACCCTAGTCATAATGTAGTTGTGTAGGCTGTTAACAAAGTGCATGAGTTTCATTCTTAAAAGGAACATGCGGTGAGTTTGTTGTTTAATGGGCTCCGATTGAAATCCAAATTGAAGAACAGCTTCTTGATCAAGTGTCATCCCTCTATTATCCTGGAGCTTTTCTGCTGCTATGACTAGTTCTTAAGAAGAAAAATGCAATAAAAAAATAATAGGGAAAAAAGCAAAACAATATAAATTACACTACTACTCACACATTTTTTAGGTGAAAAGTTCAACTTTCTGAATATACTGCTCTAAAATACCTATTCAAAGAACAGAGTAATGACATGATGTCAAGTTGGCAAAAAAACAAGTTAATTAAAATACAGCAAGAGCCAAGAAAGACCTAACCAAGAATTCACATACCCCAACTTTCTTTCTACATATTCAACATGAAGTTCATAAGCAGTACCTAAGCATAATATCATGCTCATATTTACTTATTCTTTTAGTTGCAGATTATTTCTTTATTGGCAGATTCAAACTAATTACATCTATTATACTTTAGCAAACTTATATGTTGAGAGTACAGCCTTTTGCAGCCCAATCAAGGTAATCTGTGAACCACAGAAAGATACTAATAATTTTGTGATAATTCTTTATATTCCCCAGTGTAATTTGACTGGGACAGTACAAAAATATTGCTAATTACTACAATAAATAAACATTAATTTATTTTTGAAATCTTCCCAAAAAGAATGCAATGGTAAATATGCATCCTTGCTTGATGAAAACTGTCAGTTTAGGTGTATGAAAAGGGAAAGTGGGATTAAAATACAATATCGTCGTAATGATGACTAGAATGATGACTGCATTGCAACATTACTTGTCCTTACATTCAATTGATCTCAGAATTTAAAATCTTTTTACACTGCAGTAAAACTTTAACAAACTATTTAGACAACAGGACTATAGCTTTAAAAAAATGTCTCTTAAACCCAAGCTTACTGTATGTATCTGACATAATTTATGTTATGTAAATAATTAAGCAATCAATGCTAACATCACATGGGTAAGTTGCATCATTCCCACAAATCCATTAAATTGTTTCAGGTACTCTAAAATAAAATACTGCAAACTGAATCTGAAGTTCACTGAATGGTGGTTCAGAAAAATAAGGTTCTATTTTATCTTTTCATATCTGTCTCTCTCTCTCTCTTTCTCTCACCCACCCTCCCTCCTCCCCTCCTCTCCTCTCTTCGCATTGTACTTCTGTAGAAGCTGAAGATAGTGTAGGTTTTAGAATTATATTTTCATTACAGAGAATTAATCCTCTTACCATGAAACCTCAACACATCCAGACTGTATTTGGCCCACTTTATTTGTAACAACAGAAGAAAAACTTGATTATAGATTTTTTGACACTCAACACTTATAACTATATCCACTGGCCAAGGGACCTATATAGAAAAACAAAACAAAACAAAAATCAGTATCCTTTTTTGCTTTAATGTTAAGCCTTCAATAAAAGCAAGTATTACCTTGTAACTCAGTATTAAGCCATCTAGTGTATGAACAGGCAACTTCTTCTTTGCTATATCAATATTTTCACATAGAATTGACAACCTATATACAAAAACATATAGTTATTATCAACTGTTTATTCCAAGACAAATAACTATACAATTAATGAAATAAAATCAACACAAATGTTTTCAGATAAGATTACCATCTATAATCACTTTGTTGCAAACTTTGTAATGGGAAATTTCAGTTCAACATGGGATATTGCCTATCACAGCAATTCTAAACCAGACAGTTGCATTTACTTTTAAACTGATGTAATTAGTGCCTGCTTCAAATCATTTAAAAATGGTGGTCACCTAATTATTACATATAAACTTTTCTTAATTTTAACCTCTAAAAATTCACTCATACTAAAGAGCCAAATTACAATTACTTTAAGTACATTATCTATATCTCTTACTATTAGCAATAAACCTGGATAATATTAATATGTGAATGCCTTCATTCACATTAAAATTACATCAACTTAGTTTATGTTAACATCACAGAAGTAGAATATGCTAAAGTTAATATTTTAAATTCCTTTACAACAGAAGTGGCATATTTATGGCAAATCCTTCTTCCTCTTCTAATTACTTTATTACCTTAAACTATCTTCCGGATAACGTTGTCCAACTGCTTCTTGAAGCTGGACATTTAGGAATGCTTCACTTTGCCATGTGTCTTTCTCACGTATTTTATCAAAAATAGATGTGTAAAAGTCATACATTGTATCACCAGCCTCAAGTAAGAAAAAGTTTCTCATTGCCTGCAAGTATTCTACCAGCCTAAACAAGAAATACAAATTTCATAGTTTACATTTCATTCTTCATTTATGCAATGAAGATGTAGATGTTAAAAGACATTTAATATAATAGAATTCAACCATATTTAACAATTATAAATCTCAATGAATTATGTTATTCAAGAGACCTAATTCAGACATAATATAGTTATGTTTTACAGAAGACAATTATCTTATGGTGCTTGCTCAACATTCTTCCCATCATCTAACTTGTTTATCAATTAAGTTTCCTTGCAAAAAGCTTCTCACCTTATTCTAAATTCTTGTCATCTACTACTAGCTTGGAATGTAGTCATAATTTTAAGCTTATAAGTAGTTCTTGGGTTATATCAGCAATTGGGCCTGGGATTGCGTTGTGACACATGGGCATTAAGCAGAAAGAGGCAGGGGTCCCACATAAGGAGTGCAATAATGCAGCAGGCAGGGTGTGGGAGACCAGAGGAGGTCCAGTGCAAGCACACATGGGTCGGGGAAGGGCCAGTGCAAGCAGTACACAGGTCAGGGGGAAGCCAGCACAAGCCACATGCAAGTGCAATGCAGAATGAAAACTGCAACCTAGTCCCCACTTTCAAACCATCCATCACAACAGTACATAGTCATAGCTACTAAAATATTTCTTCTACCAGGTGAAGAATGTACAATAAGGATTTTAGTGAACAAATAAATATCTACTATGATGCTGAAAATATACTGTATATTAGCTACATGTCAAAACTGGCAACTTATTTAAATTCTTACCTGTAATCTTTCTTCAAAGTTTGCATTAAATTCCCACAACATTCTAGATACTGCTTGTTAATATGAGGATAAAGACAAGATCTCAGGGTCAGTTCAAATGTCTGGCATGTAACTGATTCAGATGACCTATCTACACAAACATCACCAGCAGAAAGTGTCTCGTGTATGTTTCCGTGATCCAAATATAATCTGCCAAAAAAAAAGGGTTAACTTTAGGCCCTTCATATTAATTCAAACAAATATAGAATTTGTACAAATATATTACAGATAAGCAAACCATACAGAAAATACAATGATATAAATGGTCTCTAATTTTGAGAGACAGATTTTCACAGGTTCTGTAGCTGGTTGGTTTGTTTTTGTTTAGCAACTGTGTATAGCAATAGCAGTAGACTTATATACCGCTTCATAGGCCTTTCAGGCCTCTCTAAGCGGTTTACAGAGAGTCAGCATATTGCCCCCAACAATCTGGGTCCTCATTTTACCCACCTCGGAAGGATGGAAGGCTGAGTCAACCCTGAGCCGGTGAGATTTGAACCGCTGACCTGCTGATCTAGCAGTAGCCTGCAGTGCTGCATTTAACCACTGCGCCACCTTGGCTCCTCAGTTGTCAATACTTAGCAAACACATAGATTTTCTCCATAATGACTGCTTGATGATAAAGGGGGGAAATGTACTTCTTGAAGACATTATATTATTTCAACATATTAGACATAAACTAAAATACGTATTCAGTGTAGGACAGGGCTGTCAAACTCGCGGCCTGTGGGCTGGATGCGTCACACACTAACCACACCACCTGGTTTAGCGAAGGGGAAAAAGTCATGATACATCATGCGATGACGCTGTGAGTTTGATACCCCTGGTGTAAGAAATAAAGTCTCCCTAATCTTCACATTTGGCCACTGTAAAAAAATGTAAGAAATCAGACAATTTTTAGAAAATAGCTATATAAGAAACTACTCCTGAAAAAATAGTAATATACAAATGTGGTTCTACTGTATTTTTTCTATCATTAAATGTACACTTTAATAAAATATTTTAAAGTTTTATAATTTGAAAAGACTATAGAAGAGAATATATGGAACTCAAGAGTTTAATTGTGGAATCCTTGGTGCTCTCTGAGCTTCATTGTTTTCTTGCAGATGTTTCATTATCCAACTCCATAGCATCATCAGTACTAGTGAGTGTGGTGTGTGCTCCGTTTATATACAAAAATTTGCACTGTCAGTGTTGGTGAGCTGTGGTTTTCTCTTTGATAGTTCCTTGATTAGGGTAGTTTTCTGCTTGTTTCTTTGCCTGGTGTTAATCCAACTCTGGACTAAATCCTTTTCCTTCTTAGCTCCAATCTCTGTCATACTTAGATTTGGAATTACATTTTCAGTTATAATGAAACTGGATCATTAATGAGTTTGGTGCAGTTCTTTCTCTTCTACTAAATTTTGGTACACTAAGCAAACTCCATTTTCTATTGCATTTTTGTATATTCATACTTCTATTATTGATATTTTACTCTAACCAATGTATTATCCTATGTATTTATATTTTCCATACAATATCCTGACATCTGTTATAGGAGATATTAATTAACATAATAAAGGTTACCAATGTATGACATCTAACTATTTAACTTGTTGAATATTGTATTAAAAATCACATACATACTACTGGAATAGCAGGGACTTTTTTGTATTTCTTTGGCAGAATCATATCGATGTTTGAAAAACGAGAAAGGACAAAAAATATTCTAAACGTCTTACACTACCTTGCAAAATTAATAGCTAGTAAAGGATCATGAATATCATCCAATTGTAAATGTCTTTCTGCAATGGACTGCATCTTTATTAGGCTTTCTTTAGTAGCTTGCTGTTCTGTCAAAGTATCTTGAATATGGTCATCTCCATGACGTAGACGCAATTGCACGGATTCCAAAAATAACATGTACAAGCTCTTCCTTTCTGCACCTGAATTGGATATTGAAACATAGATTACTGCTTCTTCAGGACAATTGTTCATAAAAACCAGAAAAAAAAAACACTTGAATTTTCTTACTACACTGACAATGAAATCTAGTAATAATAATAATAATAATAATAATAATAATAATAACAACAACAACAACAACAACAACAACAACAACAACAACTCCGCTGGTCCCAAGCCCAACAACAACAACAACAACAACAACAACAACTCCGCTGGTCCCAAGCCCGGATGAGAAAGGAGGAGGGTTGGGATCAGGTTGGCATCTGGTCCCGTAAAAAAAACCCTGCCAACCCATACAATATGGTGAAAAAAACAAATAAGAATTCCATACCGCATCGGTCGTTGCGCGGGTTAACAAGGGCCGCGGCGGATGTTGGGGTCCCTGGACATCCGTCAAAAAGTGGGCTACAAGTGGACCAGCCAACAAAACGGCAAAAATATAGTGCAGATGAAAACCGTGCCATAATGGCCTGTTACTACAACTCAGAGCCAGAAAAAAGAGGCTATTTAAAGCGAATGTATGAATTATGGAAACAACAATATCCAGATTCAAATGTTAGTGAACAACGACTAGCAGATCAAAGGCGATTTATTATACGGAATAAAGTGTTTAGTGAAGTTGAACATGAGGAAATTCAGGCAAATTGAAAAACCCAAAAAACAATATCACAAGCGAAAATAACTGATATTCAAGACACAACTAAAAACAGTAGAACTCCCAGAAGAAGCTCTTGGAGAGGAAATAACACCACCACCACTAGAACCAGTTATCACTGAACCAACTGATGAACTAACTCAAAAACAAAAAGAATTGAAGGATAAGATCATGGAGCATTTTCTGCTTAATGAGGAAAGGCAACGTTTACCATCACTAAAAACTGTGCCTAAGAAAATTTTGGCCCCTATCATGAAAATGGTTAATGCAGTGTTTTCAACAATTGAACCGGGATCCATCTTGGAAACAAACCAGTTAATGTACAGCGCAGCTGTAATAGTCACTAATGAACTAGGCATTAAAATTAAAGTACCTAGTCACACAACAGAAAAAGCATCAAAGCCAAAGTGGAAAATCCGTTTAGAACAAAAAATCAAAAAATTAAGGGCAGATGCTAGTAACTTAAAGAACATGCATGAGCAACGGCTTAAAAACAACAAAATCATAGATCGGCTAATCAGAAGATATAGACTGGATACAAGAAACATCAATGAAGCTGTAGAGATTGTAAAACAGCAGATAACAGCAACAGCTAGAAAAACTGAAAGATATGAGGCACGAATCATCCAATATAAACAAAATCAGCAATTTCGATCAGACCAACGGCGTTTTAATCAAAGTCTTAATGTGAATGGTGACACCAAAAGTGAAAAACCAGAAAAACAGGCCACAGTTGAATACTGGAAAGAATTGTGGGAAAATGCAAAGGACTACAACAAGGAAGCAAAGTGGATACATGACTTTGAGAAAAGCATTGGCAACAAACAAATGCAAGTATTAGAAATAACAACTGAGATGGTCAAAAATCGAGTTAAAAAGGTAAAGAATTGGACATCACCTGGAAAGGACCAATTACATGGTTTCTGGCTCAAATATCTGACCAGTTTACATGCAATATTGGCCAGGCAACTGAATGAAATTTTACAAAAGGGCCAAATTGATGAATGGTTGACAACTGGAAAAACATACTTGATTCAGAAAGATGAAACTAAAGGAACAACACCTGAAAACTACAGACCAATAACATGCTTGCCAACAACCTTCAAATTACTCACAGGCATTATTGCAGATAACATGATGGATTATTTGGAAACAAACAACATCTTGCCAGTAGAGCAAAAAGGCAACAAAAGAAGGAGCAGGGGCACAAAAGATCAGCTTCTAATTGATAAAATGATATTAGAAAATTGTAAGAACAGAAAAACAAACTTGAATATGGTCTGGATTGATTACAAAAAGGCATTTGACTCACTGCCACATAGTTGGATCATAAAATGCTTAGAAACAACTGGCATTAGCAAAAATATTACATCCTTTACTGAAAAGGCGATGAAACAATGGAGAACTGAGTTGGCAGTAGGGAATGAGATCTACGGAATGGTTAATATCAAGCGAGGAATTTTCCAGGGTGATTCACTTTCACCTCTTCTCTTCATCATCGTAATGATCCCACTATCAGTAATCTTAAAAAAAATGAAATTAGGCTACCAAACAGCCAAAGAAGCTGAAAAAATTTCGCATTTACTATATATGGATGATTTGAAACTCTATGGAAAGTCAGAAATAGAAATCCAATCATTGACAAACACAGTCCGAGTATTCAGCACCGATATTTCAATGCAGTTTGGCATGGAAAAATGCGCCACTGTATCCATAAAAAGGGGCAAAATCACTGCATGTGAGGGAATTGAAATGCCCAATGGCCAATTAATTAAATGCAAAGAAAATGAAGCCTACAAATACTTAGGCATTCTGCAGTTGGATAACATCAAGCATGGAGAAGTAAAAACTATTGTCAGGCGAGAGTACACCAACAGAGTTAGGAAAATTTTGAAATCTAAATTGAATGGTGGAAATACAATCAAGGCCATAAATACCTGGGCAATACCAGTTATAAGATACACAGCTGGTATAGTTAACTGGACACAAGCTGATTTGGATCTTTTGGACCGAAAAACCAGGAAACTAATGACAATGCACTACAGTTTACATCCACGTGGTGATACTGATAGACTTTAACTGCCCCGAAAATCAGGTGGCAGAGGATTATTACAAGTGAAGCAAACAGTTGAAGAAGAAAAACATGCACTGGCTGATTATTTAAAAGAAAGTCAAGAACATCTATTAATCGAAGTAAAGAACAAAAATCTACTGAAGGCCCAACAGACGAAACAAGAATACAGAAAAGATGTGATAAAATCAAGAATGGAGAGTTGGCAGAACAAAGCACTGCATGGCCAATTTCTGGAAAAAATAAAAGATAAAGTGGACAGTGAACAAATTTGGTTATGGTTAACAACAGGTACATTAAAGAAAGAAACAGAGTCACTAATCCTGGCTGCGCAAGAACAAGCTATCCGCACAAATGCCATTAAGGCCAAAATCGAAAAATCCTCTGATGATGCCAAATGCAGACTTTGCAAAGAAGCTGATGAAACTGTTGATCACATACCGTATTTTCACGACCATAAGCCGCACCGGATTGTAAGCCGCAGTATCATTTAATGTTAATTTTTTAAACTTTTTTCACATATAAAGCGCACCGGGTTATAAGCCGCGCTCAGAGACCCGGCTCCCCTTGGTTCCTCATCGAATCACGTGCGCAGGTTGCAACTGGAACTCCGTCTGCCCGAGTTGGGGCATTTTCTGGCTTGGGACGCTCCGGCGGCTTCTTCGGGAGGCAGCCTCCAGCCCCGGCACCTTTCGGCCGAGCCTCTCCCGCCAGGCGGCCGCCTTCCTCCGCTGAGCGGCCCCGCGCAGCCACGCCACCCCGGGAGATCGCCAGCGCGGGGGCCTGGGGCGCCGCGGTCAGGTCGCTCTGTCCTCTCCGCCTCCCGCGCCTTGCCCGCCGCCCGCCCGCCCAGGATGCTGACCTACTGCCATGCCCTGCGCCCGCCACTGGCCCGCTCCTGCGCCTCCGCTGCCGCCGCCGCCACCCTGCTCGGAGTCCTCTGGCTGCACGCCTGCTGCGGCATGCCCCATGTCATCCCCATCGGTGAGCCAGGCGGGGGGGGGGATGGGGGCGGGCAGGGCGCCCGGGTTGCGGTCCCCGAGGCGGGCGGGTGGGCGCACGTGGCAGGCGTCGGCTAGCGGGAGGCTTCGGGCTCCGCTGCTCTCCCGGCTCTTGCCCGGCCGGCGTGGTGTGCTGGGAAGACCGGCGCCGCACCGGCCACCCGCGCGCCCTTGACCGGCAGCGCAGAGCCGGCTGGGGCGCGGAGCGGAGTTAGGCAGGGCGACTGCCGGGGCGGATGGGGTGCTCGGCGCCGGCAAATCCTGAAGGGCTGCGCCGGTCTGCCGTCCCTTCTTGCGGCGGCGGGGGTGACAGAACAGCCCAGTCCATAGGGGCTGGGAGCTGGGTGGCTCTCTGCTCCGACTGAGAAAGTAGCGAGGTTGAAGGGAGAGACCCGAGGGACGTGTGCATGCTTGCGAGCTTCAAGTTTGAGCGTCGGGAGGGAGAGATTTTCGATCTTTTTTCACACATAAAGCGCACCGGGTTATAAGCCGCACTGCCGGTTTTTGATAAAATTTTAGGATTTTAAGTGCGGCTTATGGTCGTGAAAATACGGTACTCAGCTGCTGTAAAAAAATCGCGCAGACTGATTATAAATTGCGGCACAATTCAGTAGCACAAATGATCCATTGGAATTTGTGCAAAAATTATAATATTAAAACAGCAACAAACTGGTGGGAACATCAGCCTGAAAAAGTCACCGAAAATCAGATGGTCAAGATCTTGTGGGATTTCCGTATACAAACCAACAAAAAACTGGAGCATAATACACCAGACATCACACTGGTTGAGAAAAATAAGGTCACAATCATAGACATCGCAATACCAGGTGATAGCAGGGTTGCTGAGAAGGAACATGAAAAAATCGCAAAATACCAGGACTTAAAAATTGAAATTCAACGACTATGGCACAAACCAGCAGTGGTAATTCCAGTGGTAATTGGCACACTGGGTGCTATTCCAAAAGCACTGGAATTACATTTAAAACAGTTAAAAATTGACAAAATCACCATCAGTCAAATGCAAAAAGCCGCACTGCTTGGATCTGCACGCATATTACGAAAATACGTTACAACGTCCTAGGCCCCTGGGTGGGGCCCGACTAGTAACCAATGCCAAATCCGGCGAAACAACTGGCCGCTGTGATACAATTGTATAATAATAATAATAATAACAACAACAACAACAACAACAATAACAAGATTTTAATACACTATGTCAACAAATAGTGATACAGTGTGTCTAAAATGTTTTCAGCAATTGCAAATGCCTTATAACAGTCCTAATCACCTAAACAAGTTTAAGAAGTAGACAGTGGCTTGCTAATTTTGCCCTATATGTTCTTTTTCAGTATGGTTGTCTGTTTTGCTCTCATAAACAGCGAGATAATGTGCTTTACAGTATAAAAATCCAAAATGGAATAAGTTAACATAATGATACTATTGAAATCTTATCCTATGTCTGCAATCTATGAGGATCAAGGACGAAGAGAACATAGTAAGGCTGAGTCCTAGCTAGATAAGAGTTACTAATTAGTCATCGGGGTTTTCTGGCAGGTCCAATGGTATCTCCAGATGGGGAAGCTAAGAGAAAAAAGATTTGGTTGTTCCCTTATCTATTTGGGACAGGGTGAGTCCACTTTATTTGATGATTGTGGTTTATTAATTGTAAGCTAGAATTAACAATTTGGATTTCTTAATTGGTCTGGTAGTTTATTTTTAATTAAGGTAAAGGTTCCCCTGCACATGCTTGCTAGTCATTTCCGGCTCTAGGGGCAGTGCTCATCTCCAATTCTAAGCTGAAGAGCCAGCCCTGTCCAAAGACATCTCCGTGGTCATGTGGTCGGCATGACTAAACACTGAAGGCACATGGAGCGCTGTTACCTTCCCACCAAAGTGGTTCCCATTTTTCTACTTGCATTTTTTACATGCTTTCAAACTGCTAGGTTGGCAGAAGCTGGGACAAGTAATGGGAGCTCACTCCGTTACACGGGTGCTAGGGATTCGAACCACTGAACTGCCGACCTTCTGATTGAAAAGCTCAGCGTCTTAGTCACTGAGCCACCGCATCCCTCTTATTTTTAATTTATCTGAATTAAATTTCTTGTTAGCCAACAAAATTCCCCATTGTGAGATGGACAACCATCCTCATTTTGTAACTAAATAAATAAAAAGTGTGCATTACCATGAAGGAGTAGATGTATGATTAGGAGCCCCATTGGACTCATGGCTCTTGCTGAAATAGCAGATGAAAGCTATCACTACAGAGGTCTCTTCCCAGTTTCATCTGATGTGCTAGAGGTACTGCTTTTTTGCAGTAGTGTCAACTTTCTGGAATGGCATCCCTTTGAAGCTTAGTTGTGATCACAGCTGTCTTCCAGAAGCAAGCAAAAACCAGAAGTCTTCCGTAGGGCATTTGGGTTGTGACACCTGGCTTTATATTTGTTTTACTAAATTACATTCATTTTTAATATGGTTTAAAGATTTTTATTACCTTAATCTAGTTGTCAGTGGTTTACTGATCTAGGTGTTCCTGTAAACTGCTTAGAGGTATGTAGGATTGTAGCAGAGTATAAACATATAAATTTGAAATTTTCTGCTAACAGATTTTTAAAAATTATCTATTATTCTAGAGCTAGGTTAGCTTTGTTATCTCAACTGCCACTACTGGCCTATAGATTTTATCTTATTCTATTAAAAAGTAATAAAATTATAGCTCCTTCTACCTTTTCTTCAAAAATTAACTGTTGATAGAAATATTGCCTAAGATACAAATAGTCTCCGATTTGAGATGGATGGTGCTATTTTCTAAGCATCCAATGAATTTCAGATTACCACTTATTCCATGGATGGGCAACCGAGTAAACCTTAAGGGTTTTGGACTAGAAATCCTATAATCTCAGGTCATCGTCCCACACCAACTGCCTTAATCCTGATTTACATTAAGAAACATGCTAACATGTTCTGAGTGGACTAAAATATCTTAATAAAAATTCTACTGGATTAAACTCGGGCATTCTGTTTCCAAGCCTGTTGTAACTTTGAAGCAGTGGTGGGATACAACCGATACGCCCCGGTACGGGCATATTGGTGTCTGCTGGGAACACCAGGTCCCACCCGCCTGCCCTCCTTACCTATATTTGAGCCGATCAGGGCTTATGCACATGGAGCGAGCAGCTGGAGCGTCACAGAGCATCGCGGGTGGTAAGTACACATGCGCGCGCTGCACGCGTGCATGTGGTGGACGCCTGGCCCCGTTGCACCGTACCGGTTGCAACGGGATCTGGAACCCACCACTGCTTTGAACCATTGTTGACCAAATAGTCATAAACTGAGGATTATCTATATTTAAAGTCAAGTAAAAGTACAGTCAAATGTTTTGTGCAGTTTTGTCCAGTCAAATGTTTCATGCAGTGCTACATGAATTCTAAAAATCAATACGCATAACATTACAGAGTAAAGAACATTTTGTGGAATTTCAGTTTTTACCTCGGGCTGCAGCTGGCTGTGGAGAACCATCTTTGCACTGCAAATTTTTTAGCAACTGCATGGACTTCCCGGCCATAATGATCTGCTTTAATACAGGTTTTAAAAATGAAACCATGGTATGCTGTCTGCTTGATGGTGCTTGATCACTGCCAGAACTGGCACTAGCATTATCACTCATTTTCTCTTCATTTTCAGATTTTTCTGATACACTATATAATGTGTAGGTGGCATACCAAAAGTCTCTATGATTTACAGAAACGTTTTTGTTTCTGCAGAAAAAAAACAGGCAATTGTCAGAAATTTATCAGAAAATTGCATATATTTATTTACAATGCATGTGTTTATAATTACAATAATAATCTAAAATAGGTTTTTCAAATAACTGGATAAGAATATTCATCCACCATCTGCAGCTTTCAGTTCCGTAGTTAAGGATAAGATTCAGGAAAAATACAGAGATTTGAAGGCTCATCACAGCCAAGTAAAATTCCAAAGCCGCTACATGTATACTAGAATGCATACTGATTAAGAAAACACCAAGATTAAAATTAAGATATAGAGGTCAGCAGCCAAAATAGGAAGATTCTTACATTTTTATATTCTGAATTCAATTAGCTGTAATAATTGTGATATTAAATCACACAAAATAGGAATAAAATAACTAAAGCTTCGAACCTGGTTATAAGTATTCTCCCAGAAATATGTCAATTTTTTAAATTGCAAATGCAGCCTAGAATTTTAACAAAAAATGAGTTTTTCTATGGTGGATTACCTAAATCTCTGTGCATTATATGGATACTTAGCAATATGTAAGTATACTTACATAGGATTTCTTTTGGCTCCACCACTATCAGCACAAAAATTACCTACACCCTAGAAATATCAATATATCCACAGGATTCTGTAGAGATTCTCAGTCATCCAGTTCATGGTTATCCCAAGAAAGCTTTTTCAAGAGGCAACTGGACTTTCTTGTTTTTTCTTTGAAGAAAGTCCAGTTGCCTCCTGAAAAAGCATCTCTGGGATATCCACAAGATGTTCACTATCATTACCTTTGAATTATAAATTCTTTGGCAGGATCAAATAAATTACCATGGACAATCCACTCATCCACTGTCTGTAGGTATGGTCTTACTGTTTCAACCCACAGAGAAAATAAAAGAGAGACCTGAAATGAAATTACAAAAAAGTATGAGAGAATAGAGAGGAGTAGATAATAATAAATACTGAATTAGGAAACAACAGCATCATTAGAAAATTTATAAAATATATCCAGCATTTAGAAAAGCTTATAGCCTGAAGGGCTGGGGAAGCATGACTTTAAGATCAGAGAAACAATGGCAGAAGGAAGATGCTTATTAGCAGAGGCACCTGATTAATCTCAGTGAGAGAAAGAAAATGCTCAACTAAGGCTTGAACCAGCAGGGCTAATTCTTATGTTTGTATATACAAAGCATTATGTAAATTTTAAATTAAATATATACTCTGGGCTCCATTTTTCCCCACATGATATATGGTGGGAAGATATTATTCTAGCAAACTTCTAATTTAGAAAGCTGCTACAAGAATGGGAGAATAGAAAAAGAGTTCTACAGCTGCTCTATATTCTGTGTGGTCATAATATATCACACACATGGATTTGTTTCCCAGCCAAATCTAAAAATAATTTACATCATCATATTTAAGCAATATTCAGGTGGCTTCATCTGAGTGCCTCTTCATTGTTTAACAGAGCTGTATATCAACAATATGCCTACAAATTAATTTCCTGTCTGTAAAAATGCACTTTTATAATATCTTCACACATAAACACACAAACGGTTATACATTCTGAATAGAAAACCAGAAGCAACTGTTTTAAATAACAGTTATCTGGCAATAAAATGTTTACACTATTAAAATAGAATTGTATTATTTATGTAATCCTTATGAGAAAAAGTTAGTCTGACGCACAAAGAAATTGTTATCTCTATTCCAACTCAGCCACTGTGTTCCTGTGCAGCATTCTACAATTTATACATATCCTAATTAGGGTGCTGCAATATCTGACTGAAGAGTCTATTTTATAAAACCGCATTTCAGATTATTTTATCACCAAAAAAAAAGATACCCGGATCTAAGTTGTGAATTTGAGAACTTCAAATAATTTTACATAAAAAGTTTTAAAACAGGAAAACTTAGCAACTAGAAAACTTTTCTTGTTGCTATGGAGAAGTCTAGCTATCACTTATATCAGTTTATATCATTACAGTTTATAAGAGCTTGTTATTTATGTATGGTGTATAGCTGAATTATTGCCATTGAATCAACGTGTCTTAACTCACACAGAGAGGAAATTGTGTGAAAGAATACATTGATAGATAGATTTATTTAAAAAAACTGGTGATACACAGATGAGGTATTATTTACACTTGGGGCAGAGACTTAACTGAACTCATATATGCCTGATTAATAAGATGACATTATACTAGAATAATCATCTATGAACCAAAAGAATTACAGACTTAACTTGAGTAGAAACTATATTTTTCTAGTATTGTTATTAAATAATAATTTATCATTTATTAAATAAGTTTTTTTATACTTACTGTCTGTTCAGAAGCTTCCCCCATATTGTCATAGTCAAGAATTGCTTTGTACAAGGTATTGAGCAAATGAGATGCTCTTACAACATTGCGGGTATCAGGTGGTACTTCAGCAATTCCAGTGCTAAAAACTTTATGAATTACTTTCAGCTGTGCTAATCGATGTGACAGTTTATCTATGACTATGGAAAGGGTAACTGTAGTATCTACAAAAAAGTATAGATTCGTGTTTTTATGTCATATCTAGAAAGCATGCACTTTAGAACATTAAAACAAAAATTTCAGTTAAAATGCAATTATTTTACCTTCATTGATTATGCATCTCTCAATTTCCGTAAGTTCTTTTTTGAAATTAATGAAATATTTATAGAGAGCTCGCACAAAAGCCTGATAGGTTCTAAAAGGGGCTTCCACAGATTTCTTGGGAGTAGATAAGGTTCCATGTATTCCACTTTCTGAGCTGTGACCCATGACATCATCAATAAACTTTTGTAATCTAAATACCACTTGCCCATAAGCAGCTATACGCTCCAGCATTGATCTTAATGAATTCTACAAAATAAAAGATTTTTATTTATTTATCTATTTTGAAAGGAAAGCAGAAAAAAGATATAGAAATTACAAAATGCAAAGTTTGCAGAGTAATTCAAGGCACAATTAAAATAAAGTACAATGTATTATATGGGGGGGGGGACATGCCACCTTTATCCTTATACTAGACAATCTATGCCTGATTGGTCATCATTAGAAGAGGACACACCCTGATCTAAGCTATTCCCAGCTTTGTCCTTCCCAGCCCTGAGCCTCAGTAAAGCAAGGGACTGCCTCTTTTGAACTTTCCCCACTCACCTAATCTCACTCATTTTTCACTATTTTCAAATAGTGCAATGCTTGTTGTGATGCTTCTAAAATCTTCCAAATCATCATGACAATTTGGAGAGGGATGGGCACAGCCCTCTGCTAAGTTTCGGAAAAATCTCAGAAGCATTGCAAGAGGGCAGCGTCCAATACGGAGAAGAGCATGCATAGACAACCTCAGGAAAAAGGACTGGTGTGTGCCAGCAGTTGCCTTAAATAAGGCCAAACTGGGCATGCCTTGTCAGCAGCAGAAGATATTGAAGGTCAGCTGGGATGGCAACTGAGGTTTGGATTGTGCTGCTGGGGGTGGAGGGCTGGCCACTGTGGCACTCTTTGGCAGCAGTGGCAGCACTGGAGCTGAAGTAAAGATTCAGAAGTAGTGATAGCTGGCTAAGTCTGCTGAAGGCTGTGGGCCATCAATGATATCACCACCATCAAGTAAAGGGAAGACATGGGGAAATAGGCAAATGGGGGTTGTTGAAGCACACTTGCAGTCTTAAGTGTCAGGAAATTGCTAAGCACCCAAATTTTGATGACATTACAGGGGTGCTACAATGGCCATAACTCAATCATTTATTCACGGCTATTGTAAGTTCAAGTGATCACTGAATTAAGCAAGGATTATCAGTATTATCCTATTTTTAATTTGTTGGCTAAAGAATTAATATTGAATTGCTATATTTGCTTATTTTAGATTCACTAATCATTTTACTCACATGTGTCAAATGCGTTACTGTTATGTCATTTCTCACAGTTATCTTTCCATCATTCAGCTGAAATATAAAGAGTTTTTTTACACCTGAAAGAAGCCTGAAAAAATAAAAATGATCTCAGCACATGCCTTTGTAAAATACAAGCAAAACATACATTCAGACGTTAGTATTATTCATTCAATTAGCTTTTCAAATTTATATAGCTGTCCATCTCACAAAACAAGTGACTCTGGAAAGGAGTCCATCATATATTGTAACTGTCAAAATCCTTGATTTTAAACAGATATTTCATACTTTATATCAGGACTGTCAAACTCGTGGCTCACGGGCCAGATGCATCATGCACCGGCCACACCCAAGCCGTTTAGCAAAGGAGAAAAGTCACAATATGTCATGTGACAGCATGACGACGTGAATTTGACAACCCTGCATTATATATTTGCAAAATGGTACCATATAATAGATACAAACTCACCCATTTCTGAAAACAGAAATGATAGGGTTTTTTTTTCTTTCAAATACAACATTTTATTTACAGTTCCTTTTTACAGAGAAAAAATTAAAAGCAAGTATTAATGTAGGCTATAAAAGTTATAGCATCATTTGCCTCGTGAAACTCTATTTTCCTCATTTTGATTAGCGCAATTTGCTTTAGAATTAATAATATTAATATAATAATAAAAACAGTAGTATAAAACCATTTTCTGAATTTTAAAATTAACCATAGAGACTCAAATATAGCATGTATTATTCAACATAAAACAAACCTCAAATGGTTTTTCTTTGAAAATTTCTTACCAAATTGTTTCACGAATGACCTGCGTTTCAGTGACAAGAATTCTCTCTTCTGGGACATATAATGGATCACTATTATATAAGTGCTGTTCCCTAAGAGAAAAATGACTTTAATACTTTTATTGTATTGGTAAAGAACATCCAACATTATTTATTTCATCCTCTTCTCCTATAAGACCAATAAACTTTATTACATACTACATCAACAAATCACTGTAACACTTGAAAAATCAAACTGCATTATAGTCCTATTCTGAAAAATACTCATTTCAAACATTCTATTCATATATTAAATCAAAACTTGCTTTGATTTTTAAAGCGTTTAATACTACCTAATTCAAGAATCTTATAACCCTTCAAATCTTTTATTGTCTCTTAGTTGAGACTTTGAATAAGGATTTAGATAGTCCTCAAGTTATAACCCTAATTGACCCTGTCAATTATGGCTGTAAATTATGACAATCATAAAGGAATCACCATGTGACCAGACTCAATTTTACAACCTTATTCACAGTGGTTGTAAAGGGAATGCTGCAGTTGTTAAGTAAATACACAGTCATTAAGCAAACCCACAATTTGCTATTGGGTGTGGATGTGGGTTTGCTTGAAATAAATGCTGGTTTCTGGCAAAAACATTTGTAAATCATGGTCATATGACTATAAATGCTGGCCAGTTGCAGAGCACCCAAAATGCGGTCATGTGATTGAGGGGGAGGGGCAGCATTGGAACTTCAAAGTCAGGTCATAAGTAGCTTTGGGGGAGGTCCATTGCAATATTGAATGGTCGTTAAGCAACTGGTCATAACTTGAAGACTACCTGTATAGTTCTACAACACATAATTTATCACAAAGTTTGTACAGGAAAACATAAAGAAGTCAGTATAGTTCTATATGTGGATTGTAGCTGTAATAATTTACAAATGTGATTGACAACTTACCATATAGAAGCTAAATTGGAATGAAAATGCAAACTATGGGAAAAACGGACAACTCTACCAGTCCAATACTGAGCCACTACATGTTGCTCTAACCAGGTACGTGCATCAGGTTCATCTAGAGAGAAAACAGTTATATCAGTGTATTGTCCTGTATAAAAAAAATCTTCATTATCCACCACATATATAGAGCTAAATAATGTTTTAATCAACTTATTATCAAACAAATGTGGAAGCTTGCCCAAATGAACCTCTAATCTCAAGAGCACTTGGGTGTACTGACACAGCCATACATTTGAAAACTCACAAGCCAAAAGCAGCAAAACAAAATTAAACAATTATTCACTTTTCTCACTTTTTGAAGAAATTACTTCTTGCACTTTTTTTCTCAGAAAAGAACAGACATAGTTTGAATATCTTTCCCAAAAAAAGCATATCTACTTTTTTGGCAGAACTCTTTCCAGAAAAAGCTCTAATCCTTGGACAGCTATTTAGACACTGAGGAATTATATTTTTAAAAACTATTAGAAATTTCTAACATAAGATTTTTTTTAATTAATTGCTTTCATAAGAAACTATTTGTTTTGCATCTGTTTTACTTTTTCACATATTATTAATTTTATTTATAATTTTGAGCCCATATCAAGTCCACTGCAAGATGAAGACGAAGGTTAGAGACCATAATCAACTACCCAGTCCAGCATCTCAATCATTACATAACACTAGCTCTGAAAGTTTTTAATCACCTTTGTAGACTTTCCAGGTTCAAAAACCAGGTTTAAAAAAATTAAATAATTATGTTTTCAGCTGTAAATTGCATGGTGTCTTATTCAGAAAGCCTATGCAAGTATTAGCTTATTCTGAGATTCTCTTATAGAAATGTAAGGTGAACCGGTATATATTGTATATTCATGTTTTCTACTAAATATGAACAAAATTGAGATAAATTTAAGCATAATCAACAAATGCTGGATTATGCTTAAATTTATATATATAGACAGACACAGAGAACATACAAATGCTGCTAAATTGCTAAAATAAGTAGCATGGAAATTAAGATTTTTTGTATATTTTTATAATATATTTGAAAAATTGTATATATATATTATTCCAACAACTACGAAGACAATTTTATATCAGCATAAGCGCAGTTCCTACTAACAATTTCAGAATTCTACCAGGAATTTTTATGAGCTATATAATCAGCAAGCAGACCAACTGAGTAAAGTAAATGTGAAACTTCTCTAAATACCCCCAAACACTTCATTTACATTTGCTAACAGCATACGACTACAAACTATCATAAAGTGTAAATCAAATAGGCCATGATAAGAACTGGTATAGTCCATTCTATTGTAACGACCTGCTTCAGAAAACATACCTTTCCAGTTGGCAAGAGATGCTGACTTCTTATTTTGATCCTGATCTTCTTGTGGTGTCCTATCTACCTGAATGCCAGAATCTTCTCTGCTCAAAGGTTCAGTATCCTCATCACTTACATCTGACCACTCCTATAAAACATTAAAAGCACAAAATATACTTCACTCTATGATAATGGCACAGTGGAAACTTAAATGGACTTTTGTAATTTACTAGGCATTAAAATATTACTGTATAATATAGCATCTAAGATGTAAATATTCAATATCTCATTTCATAAACAATGCACTATGAATTCCAGTATGACATCACTATAAATAATGCTCAATTTAATAATTTCACTGTCCATACCATTAGCTTTTTAGGACCACAGAGGTAATAGAGTGGAGCAATTCTCCAATTCTCTAAGGCAAAGTGGGAATGTTAAGGTAAAGATTTGCTGGCAGAAAATCATCAATGATTACAATGTTTCTATTATGAGCAAGAAGGGAGAGAGGGAGGGATGAAAAGAGAGAGAGAAACTGAGACCGAGACCTACATCTGCCTTAGGGAAAAACTATAATATGAAGTTGAACTAAATTGACTAAAACCAACCATATAATCATAATATAGATAAAAGAATTTACTGAGAAAATGGAAAATCTATTTCTACATGGCAAATTTCTCTTGACTAAATGCTAAATATTATTTATTTATTCAGTACAAATTATTATTCTCTGTTGTGGCCCAGCAGGAGCCGTTGGAACTGCCACCAGACTCCGACAGCGAGGGGCCCTATGAGTCGGCTGTGGAGGACCCTGGACAGGGTTCCGACTCCGAGCAGGGTGCAGAGAGGCTAGTTGGCCACCAGGAGGCGCCTGAGCCTTGGAGCAGTGGGGAAGAGACAAGGGAGAGTGAGCCTGAGTCCAGCAGTGATTTGTTCCTGGATGCCCAGCATCGAAGAGCTAATAGGCATAAGGAACAGTTACGCAGTTATAGGAGGTAATTGCACTCAGCTGGTGGTCATTAGGCTCCTCTCCAGACTATAAAAAGACTACTTGTGCACACGGCCCCCTTTGCAGAAGTCAACGCATTGACTAAAAGTTGGAGAACTTCTGTAACTACCTTGGCAGGCTGGATTGCTGCCAAGGTTTGTCTGAGTTGCTGCCAAGGTCCTTATCTGTTTGTTATGCTTGGCTCTCAGCCACCAAGATTTTGGTTTCTTGCTATTAAAGTACATTCCAATTAAGCTTGTCTCGGCATTCGTTACTGGACTGAGGAGGGGGTCAGAACAATTCTCTATTACTTACTGGTGATTCTAGATCAGGAACAAAGTCCAGGTCTTCATCTTCCATTAAATATTTTCTCCAATCAAATTTCTCTTTTTCTATGGAAAATGCACAATAATATTTATATACGCTCAGTGATCTTGATATATTTAATCTAAGGAAAAAGTATAATTGTTCATTAATTAGTTTTATAACCTATTTTTTTCAGAAGAAGAAACAAATGTGCTGCACCATGCTACCATGCTATGAGATTCTGAAAAGCTAAGTATTGAGAAAGCCTCATCATAATGCTATACTACTATAAAAAATGTTATGACATATACTATGTGTAATGCCATGTCATGTAAAGTCATGTAATAGTATAATAGTCACTTACAGTGGTAATGAGAACAAAAAAGACCAGGTTAGAGACAGATCTTAGTGGAGAGAATCTATCTAGCATATGTTGTTGCTTATGTGCAACTTCCTGGCACATAATTATTTTTTTAAAGAGAACACAAAATTGAAAAATATATAATCAAAATAGTAGAATAAGGTTAATATGATTTCAATTCCACATATTTTCTTGGATGCTCTCAACCTACCGACTGCTTTTTCTCTTGGTTCTTCAGCAAAGCAGGTGTTGGAAGGAGAATCAGACAAATATAATAGAAGTGATAGTACAGCATAATGTGCATCTGTCTTAGACACAGGAAACAAGTAATTCAGTGAACAGGACAGCAAAATAAAAGAAGATACTAGAATTCTAATCCAATGGTATATTTAGAAGAGAAAAACAGCAAATTTAGTTTATCATTCATCTTAAATAGGATTAGAATTAAGGCATGAAATACGTAAGTACAAAATAAAAGTATAGTTCTATTTATCAAGTTATATATTTCAAATATAGGATTTTATCTTCACAAGATGAAAAAAGTAGAAAAAATATTTCATGGTACATTTTATGGTTTTGATGTTATCAGAACACTCACTTCAGATATTTACAATTTGTTGTGTTAGAAATTCATTTTGGCAAGAAAACATAAGTTTTTTATTCTTGTGTTATGTGATGAATCTAGGTATAAATTTAACTGACTGGCAAAAATATATTTCCAGTTCCTGATTTTCTTCACTGTTTTAAATCCAGGCATTTTCTAAATGTACACCCTAACCCTAACCCTTAACATAATAAAATAAATATAAATACACCAGGGGTGGGTTTCTCGCCCCGTTCCAACCGGTTCGGTTGGAACGGGGCCGGCAGCATCCTCGTGCACGCGCGCGGCACACGCATGCGTACTAGCGTCTGTGCGATGCTCCAGCTGCTCCTGGAGGATCGCACAGGTGCTGTATGCGTCCTGCGCATGCGTGGAAGCGCAGAACTCGTCAAAACCGGGTAAGGAGCGTGGGCGGGCGGGTGGGTCCTTCGCCGTTCCCGGAAGTTATTTACTTCCGGGTTCACTGACCAACCAGTTCGCAGGGACCGCCGCGAACCGGTTGAAACCCACCCCTGAAATACACACAAAAACACCTTGTTTACTGTCCCTATCCTTCCCATATATACACTTACAAATCAGAGCAGAAAAACATGAATATTGCACATGAGATTGACCCACTCCAGATGCACTGGAGAAGGGCATGCTGCAGACTTTATCGGTCAAAGAATTCTGACTGGTGGAATCTAGGAGGAGAACCTTTTCTGCCATGAATCCCACCCTCTGGAATATTGTGCCCCCACCGAAGCTGAGATCAACATCCACCATTTTGGCCTTCTGAAAGGGGCTGAAGACCTGGCTCTGCCAAAAGGCTTGGGCCCCCGATGAGGAGATGTCATTTTGGAGGTGATTAATGGACTATGGTAAGATCCATGTGTGCATCTTGCTCCCTTCCTTGCCATCTTTGTTTAATTTTTAAGCCAATTGTAATGTTAACATTTATTATTTTAATGTGTTAATAGTTTGTCTTGTTGCTTTCATTGTAAGTTGCCAAGAGTTATCTCTAGGAGAGATGAGCAGCATATAAGTTTACCAGATAAATAAAATATTCGCATAAAAGCAATGTTGAAGGTTATTGCCTTTGAAACTACTGTAGTGCTGGAGCTAACAAAGTAATATTAATTTTCATAAATTATCCTCTTTTCAGAGCCCAGGAACTATTCTTTGTATTTTAATTAATTATGTCTAAGACATTTTAAATCTTCATAAATCACAGTGCTACTAGCCTATCAAAATAATTTATTTCAATAGAGTTATTGCAAGTGTCTTACATGCCATGTTATATAGGTTTCATGGTAATTACATGCTGAGGTCTGAGAATACAACAAAAATAATATTATAGAAAAGAATTTTTTTTTATTAATTTCTGATGGCTATATAAATTTCCATTACAAAATGATCAGCTTTAAAAGAACTATAAAGACAAAAGAATATAGCATTCAGTTATGTTCTAAAACTCACAAACCTTTGTTCCTTCTGTGGTGGGAAGAGACAAATTCAGAAATTCTTCTGTTAGTCTCCTCCAACTTCCAGCTTTAACAAGGTCAGAGTGAACCACCAGCTTTTCATAAATTCTATATAAAAATATGAAATGTTTACTAATCTTTAGGTATAAAATAATTAATCTAATGTTAAAAGAAACACAAAAACTTTACCCTTCCATTATTTTCTCCACTTTGTGCCTACTGACATCAAGAAATTGATGAAACCTAGAAAAAAAATACAGAATTATCTTTTGGATCATAGGTCAGAAATGATTAACTTGTATTTTGTTCAATAAGTGTATTTTAATAGCATTTTTACAAAGGATGGGCTTCATTTTTATTTATTTACTATAGTCACAAACCCTAGAGTATTCAGCCTATTTTCATAAGATCGACCTGTAAAAAGCAGCCTTGCTCACTCTAATGTTCTCCAAACATGTTGACATCAATCTGATGCATTGTCTTTATTATTTATATAAGACTAACATAGGAATGTATTTTCAGATCCTGATGCCTCCCCCACTTGCCTGAGGCGCCCTCTCTCCTTACTATGCAGCTTCTCCACTTGGATTTCAGTTCCCTCTCCTTTCTGGGAACTGGTTAAAAAAGACATCTGATGAAAGATTTCAGTTCCTCTTTGTGAACGGAAGGGAACTCCTCCAGCTCAAATGTTCAGAATTTAAGCTCAGTTTCTAGACTCTGATGAGGTTGTTTCCCTTCATGCATGGAGAGGAATTCCCGTGGCAGGGTGAAGAAACAGAGCTCAAATCAGGATTCAAGAACACAGCTCAAATCTTCTCAGCATTTGGCAACAGCTTGCAACTTTTCCCACTGACTTTCTGGGGAAGTTGGCAGAGAAGATTGCAAGTGTGTAGTCACATGACTGTGGGGTGCTTGGAAACTAGTTATATGTGGTGGTACATTTTGCAACAGCTAGAAGTGCTTCAGAGGTCATAAAACAACCTTTGCAATTCTGTTGTAATTCCGAACCACTGTCAAACAGTCAGAGGTCAAGGACTATCTGAAAAAAAAATCTATTTCCTTTGGCATTATCTTCAAGTACCACTTTATCTATTTGAATCCTTTAATTCATTTAATCCACACAATGTCTCAAGCATGCTCGAGTGGTGCAGTGGCCTAGAGGTGGAGTTCTCGCCTCACAATCAGGAGGGTGTGAGTTCAATCCTATGTGGCAGCAGATATTTCTCTCTCTGGGCACAGTGAGAAAATATATGCTGCAAATTCCGCAATGGCGACAGGAAGGACAATAAACATTCAGCTCCATTCAGTTGCCCCAACTCCACCTTGATGCAAGGGATTACAGGGTCATTAAAAGACAAGACAAAATGTCACAAGCATGCGTGTTTAATTATAATCTATTCAGCAGTGTTACCCCTGCAGAGGTATAGCTTTACTTCAGTGTTCTGGAGGTACTTCTGAAGTAAATGTGATCAAGGACAAAAAAAGTGGGTTAAAACTAAACAAAATAATTTAATCTAAATTTAAGCAAAAATATTTTTATTGAATTCACTAAATAGAATACGTTATTGGCCAGGTGTGATTGAACACAAGGAATTTGTCTCTGGTGTATAAGCTCAAACAACAAAGTATATAATTATAAGATACCAATGGAAAAAGTAGTAGAAAAGATGAGAAGGATAATAGTAATACAGCCCTGCGCACATGGGTAAATATCCTTAGACATAAGACAGTGCTGCGGGAATTAACAGCATCATTAGCCAATCTATTTACATGGTAGGCAAATTGCAAGGGGTCTAGCAGTGGATCTGTGATGATTTTGAGATGGGCCAGCAACTAAGCTTTCAAAAGTTTTAATAACTATTGATGTCAGAGCAACTGGTCATTCATCTCCTTGATGGAGGGTTCCAGAGACTACAACAACAATTTATTATTAGTCTTAGAGCAGCAGCCAGAACAAATAAAAGCACTCAGTATATATACACTTAAAACTTACAGTATAAAATAATAAATAACAACTAAAATCTATAATAAAATCCAGTGTCAATTATACATGGTCTGACTATAAGATAGTTGCAATCCCTAAACTGTGTGGCCCATTGTAGGTTCAATGCTAAAAGTGAAGTGACTAAGCAGTGCAAAGGGTTTGCCACAATTGTTACATAACATCACTGTTCTATAACATGTTTGTGATGAATCCCCAGTGCTGCTGCATAGAATCTGGCCACATGCGCTGTAGTTACGGACTGTTCATCCTTAAGCAGCCATTGGAGATAGGTAGTGTTGGAACGGTCAGGATACCTAGCAGTTATTGGCAGAGTATGTTTTTTTCCTAATCTCCGTATAAAAGGAACATCTAAGGAGCATGTGACCCAGTCTCCGTCTCTCCTGATGGAGGGCTTTTTAAATGCAAGGAATTATTACTCCTTACACATTTAACATTTTTTCCTTTCTGTAAAGCATGTAACTTCTACAGTATCTCAAGTTATAATTTGCTAACAACTTCTGCAGATCTTATAGGGCCATGATGGTGAACTTATGGCACGCGTGCCACAGGAGGCACATGGAGCCATTTCTGGGGGACGCAAGGTGTTGCCCTGTCAGTGCCAGCTGGTTTCAACCATGATTTTAAGCCCTTGTTCGCCCTCCGGAGGTTTCAGGGAAGCCCTGGAGGGCAAAAAACCACCCAATGCACAAATGGGACTTCTGGTTTGCGTGTTGGGCCGTTTTTCACCTTCCGGAGGGCAAAAAACCTCCAAACCTAACACACAAACCGGAAGTTGGAAAACGGGCTGTTTCTGGCCTCCGGATGGCCTCCAGGGGCGGGGGAGGCAGGTTTTGCCCTCCCCGGGCTCCTAGAAAGCCTTTGAAGCCTGGGCAGGGCAAAAAACAGTTCCAGTGCCACTGCATGCACATGGGGGGGGGGGACTCGCGTGCACATGCACAGTGGGGAGGGTGCAGAGTGCATAGAATTTTGGGTATGGCATGAACCCATGAACACCCCCCCCCCGCATGGCTAAAAGGTTAGCTATCACTGCTATGGGGACTACACACTGCAGTTTTAAAGTTTTAAAATACAGGTTTATATTGACTGTTTCCTAATATGATTTGATTGCTTATTTGTAGCCCATGACTATCATTAAGTGCTGTACCATACGATTCTTGACGAATGTTTCTTTTCTTTTATGTACACTGAGAGTATCTGCACCAAGACAAATTCCTTGAGCGTCCAATCACACTTGGCCAATCAAGAATTCTATTCCTATTCCCTTCTCTTCCCTCCACTCATCGGGAGGGGAAAGCGGATCTAAGGCGGTCCTGTAAGCCAACCGCCCGCGTGCCTTTTTTTCCCCTCACGCCGCCCGCCCCAAAATACCGCGGGAAGAGACGCCTTCCGTTTCCCTCGTCCCGCGCTCACGCCTAACGGACCTGAAGTTGGACCAGGCGAAATTTAGCGCCGCTTGGAAGTGGCCGGACGTTTCGGGGCTCCGCTCGTCCAGGCCGGTTACTTGCCGGATGAGCTCCCGTACCGCTAGGTCTTGCT
The DNA here is from genome assembly GCF_051295495.1 of Thamnophis sirtalis. Lineage (NCBI taxonomy): Eukaryota > Metazoa > Chordata > Lepidosauria > Squamata > Natricidae > Thamnophis > Thamnophis sirtalis. Next base: position 38,024,367 of record NW_028261392.1, read on the forward strand.
CTTGGTCAAAGCGGCTCCAGTGAGCAGGCGGAGTCGTGGCCGACGATGCCGTCGCCATCACGGGCCGAGGGGGGAAAGAGATGAAACCGGGGTGGGTGGGGTGGGGGAGTTGGTGCTGAAGTAGTTTCTCTAAAGGGCTCCGTTTATTTCGGTGGCCAGTACGGCTCACATCTCGCGAGATTCCGCTACTCTTCTGTGGTTGGGAAGCGCTTTGCGTGAGGGTCTACGCATGCGCCTCTTTACTTCCCACGCTCTCGCTTCTTCCGCCTCCCTCAGCCCGCCCGCCCCTTTTCCCAGAGGGCCTGTTTGAGAAGCGGGTCTATAATTTTGCATTGGGGTTTTTGCTGTTGTTTATTTTGTAGTTGATATTCATTTTCTGCAATTGCTTATAAAACTTTGTCTTCGTGTCTGATTGAATAATTGAATAATAATTAGAAATATACCGGTGGAAACCACCTCCATCGCTTAGGCGACCTTGATCCAGAAACTAACTTAGGACGTCCGACATAATTCCTATGCATAAAAGTTAGACTGAGAAAACAAGACTGGGTGGGTCATGTTTTTTATTCTTTGCATGTTTACTGCAGAGTAGGTTGTTCCCGCAACTGATAATCCTCGTGGGAGGAAGAGATTTAATTGCGATTTTGTGTTTCATTTTTTCCAAGTCAGTTGTGTAGAGATGCGAATGTCGTCATAAAAATTGTAAAAAAAAAGTGATGTACATTTGCATGTACAATATTCTAATTATTGCCAGCTCAGATACCACTAATCGGGAAAAGAGACTTCGCATCGCAGTGTATAGCTTAATGAAAATGTCATTGCATTGTGTTTTTTAAAGGCAAATGTTATGCTTGAAATTAATAAGGAAATTAAAAATAAAATAAAAAAGTTGAATGGAGAACCAGTACAGAGATGACTAAGTATTGGTCCAGCACCAAGAGATCCAAGTAGTAGTCCTTTTACAAGAGAAATTTTGTGACTTTGGTCTACTCATTCTCTCAACCCATACAGAGTTGTAGAGGAGAAATAGGGAGTGTATGCTACATAAAATGTTGAAACACAAATCATACAAATAAGTATTAATGTATAGTCGTGGTGTCCACATTTGAAAAATGATAACTGTAAAACTGGAAATGCAAAGAAAGAGGCTAGTGCAGTTCTAGGGGAAAAAACCCAAACAATATTATAGCCTTTTAGATTGAAGTAGATAGAAAAGAAAGATACTAATTCAAACAATGCTGTGAAAAGTATAGTTAAGAGGTTTTTCTCATTAAAACCAAATGAAGGACCTATTAATGGTACAACAGTATTTTACTCAAATACATTTAGTACAAAAACAATGAAATTAACTGCCACTAGCTGTAGTGAGGTCACAAATATAGATAATCCTCAAATTACAACAGTTCATTTGGTGATTGTTCAGAGTTTGACAGCACTCAAAACCGTTTATGACCATTTTTTACATGTATGAATGTTGCAGCATCCGCATTGTCATGTAATCAAAATTCCAATGCTTGGGAACTGGCTCATGGTGGTTTTAATGTCCTGGGGTCATGTGACCGATCTTTTGTGACCTGGCAAGCAAAGTCAATGGGGAAGTCAGATTCACTTAACAACCATGTTACTAACTGCAGTGATTCACTTAACAATGGTGGCAAGAAAGGTAGTAAAATGGGGCAAAATTCATTTGAGCCATATTATTTAACTGCTATATTATTTGTTTTTATTTAGCATGCCATATAAATAAAGCCATTTTGGATTATGAACCACTTTTTGTATGAGTGATGCAAACCACTCTTAGAAATATATCTGAACAACATTGTGGGTTACAATTTAACAACCATTATGTAATATAGTTTAGTTTTTACATACTGGTTGGTTGTGCTCTGCCAAGATTTAATACAATACAATACACTACAATAGCAGAGTTGGAAGGGACCTTGGAGGTCTTCTAGTCCAACCCCCTGTCTAGGCAGGAAACTATATAGTTTCAGACAAATGGCTTCTTAAAGATTTCCAGTGTTGGGGCATTCATAACTTCTGGAGGAAAGTTGTTCCACTGATTAATTGTTCTAATTGTCAGGAAATTTCTCCTCAGTTCTAAGTTGCTTCTCTCCTTGATTAGTTTCCACCCATTGCTTCTTGTTCTTGTTCTACCCTCAGGTGCCTTGGAGAATACTTTGACTCTCTCTTTTTTGTGGCAACCCCTGAGATATTGGAACACTGCTATCATGTCTTCCCACATTTCACATTAGAGTTTGATATAAAACCTGTATACCATATTAGAGATTTAGTGCAATGTGTAAACATAGGCAATATGACAGGCCCCAAATCACCAAAACCTTGATCGCTTTGTCTTCCCAACATACATGAAGTCATAGTCTCAGACTCACAGCCCACTGGATGTACAGATTGTAACTCTTTGACTAATTACAATATCTGTAGCCTGAAAAAATATTTTGCAGGATCCAAAAAAGCTGCCCATCAAAGTCAAGGCACTGAACACAGAATAGATGAACTTGGGGGCATGTTGGGGTGTGTGATGTGTTCCAAAAAGAACATTGCATAGTGGCAGTGGTTCTGATCAGCCAGGCTGCCTAGAAGCATTGCTGCAATTTTGTTCTCAGCAGGCATTGCTTCTGGGGTTGTCCCCAAATCTCCAGGGAAGGACAGTGGGGAGGTAAGGCTTGGCTAAATTGGATCTTCCTTCCCTCCCTCAATTTTTTTCCATCCATGTTGTTTCACAGTGACTAGATTTCAGTATAGCATCCCAAAACCTGTCTGGTTCATCTCCTGTTACTTCACATCTGCACAAGAGTTTCCCACACTGATTCACTCATTCCAAGAAGAGGTGATGCTAACACAAGTCAGGATACTCCACTAGTGATTCCATTCACAGTTCCTCAGTTTCCAGCCTCTCCATTGTGACATTGTTACAGCAACATTTTTTCCACCTGTGGAATTTTCCATCTTTCTATTGCCGTTATAAAAAGAAAATAGAAAAAAGTGATGCCAGTTATTAATCAAAATGATTGATTATTTTGCTATATTTCACAATATTTTTATTTAATGCATTTACTGGAACTTGAGCAGTAGTTTATGATTATTACACACTCTCACACACACACATACATTTTTCCTTACTAGTATCAAAGATAGAACAGTTTTTCTGAAAGGAAAGGGAGACACCATAATCAAAAAGCTCATGGGATTTTACCCTTCTTCAGGGTTCTTGTATAAATGGTTATGTTTAAATATGTTGCCAGCCAATTCTCATTGTGCTGCAAAATGAAGGACTTTGTCTTTTTTATGCAGTATTTTATTTATACTGAACATTTGAAAAGAATCATTAAAATTGCTCTGAGCTCTGGTTGAGGATTAAATTGAAGAACAGTCTTAATCTTTGTTGGGAATGAGATCTGACCTTTATAAATGCTAATTAGCAGTCTCCTTGCACAGGCTTTTTCACATATTTATATTCATTTGGCTTGCAAATCTTTAGTAGGTTTCAATATTTTTACGCTAACCAATATGCATTCATTAGTTCTGTTTGCTTGTATGGTTGTAGAGCCAAGGTGGCGCAGTGGTTAAATGCAGCACTGCAGGCTACTGCTAGATCAGCAGTTCAGCGGTTCAAATCTCACCGGCTCAGGGTTGACTCAGCCTTCCATCCTTCCGAGGTGGGTAAAATGAGGACCCAGATTGTTGGGGGCAATATGCTGACTCTCTGTAAACCGCTTAGAGAGGCCTGAAAGGCCTATGAAGCGGTATATAAGTCTACTGCTATTGCTATTGCTATTGCTATTCTTACAAAATGTAAATAGCAATAACTAGATCTTTTCTTTTTAATACAATAATTTGTTACAATTTAATATCATTGCCATATTTTCTAGGCATTATTTTTATTCGATTCTTGTTAATAGACTCTGTACCATGTTCATTTAAAGTGACACTTAAATTAAACTGTTAGTAAAATTGTAGGCTTATGTGAAAAGTTGTCTAGCTTTCGAAGACCTGCTGTTTCTTTTATCCATAACCTGATTCTACAAAGAATTATGTGCAAAGATATTCTGAAACTTCTTGAGAATGTCATGTTCCTTAGCTTTCATCTGGAAAAGGAGATTCATTCATACCTATCATATTGACCTTCAGAGAAGTTAATGAGGCATGAGGTAGTATATAAGTCTAAATTCATACAACATGCAATTTCTTTTAGAGTATATATAAACCTAATAGTACATTCACTACCAGTTAACTGGTGAACCATATTCAAGATGTTATTTTTGATACAGAGGGCCTTAAACTTTAGATTATGTTAAATATCAGTAGCATTCTATGCTTCCAAAACATTACTTTCCTCTTGCTTAGAAATATGTGTAGGAATATGTGAACTACCTGTAGTTAATTAAGTGCCCTACAGAGTTTTATATGTCTTGACCATAAGTGCCATTTAACTTATGTTATTGTATTTTTCTTTAAAAAGCCACTGAATGCTTTGTTTTTTTTACATTGATAGGAGTTTAGGAAAACCATAGGGAGAAACGAACAGGCCTGGTTCTCACAACACTCTTAAGAGGTTAGTTAACAGTTAACAATCTCAACTGAACATCTTCACTAGTGGTTCTGTCAGAACAGAAATCATACTAACTCACCAATTCCCGAAAATAAAGTCCTCACTGAAATATATTTTGTTCAGACCCTCCCTTTTAGTGGATTATGATTTCAAAGTGTCATTCTGTCTTATTCTCACAATCATATACCTTATCACTTACCCCCCTATTCAAATTTTATTGCAGCTTGTAGTTGCAAAGAATCCTGGAGGAAGCAAAACATTCAATCAGGTGTCATGGCAGGATTCAGAAATGCAGTTGTTTTGGTTGCATTTATTGATGGGCTGTGGTGGAAGCTGACTGGAGGTGATTTTAGAATTAGAATTTTAGAATTTTATTAGTATTTGTAGGCCGCCCTTTTCCCTGAGGGGACTCAGGGCGGCTCACACAAAACTGGGAAGGGGGAATACAAACATTAAGACAGAAACATGTAATAAAATAGTAAGCAACATACATTCATCATTCGGGAGGGGTAACTATCCTAACCCCAGGCCTGACGGGCGAGCCAGTTCTTCAAGGCTATGCGGAAGGCTTGGACGGTGGAGAGGGTACGAATCTCCACGGGGAGCTCGTTCCAAAGGGTCGGGGCTACTGCTGAGAAGGCCCTCCTCCTTGTAGTTGCCAGCCGACACTGGCTGGCCGATGGAATACGGAGGAGGCCTAATCTATGAGATCTTATCGGTCGCAGGGATGTAATTGGCAGAAGGCGGTCTCTCAAGTATCCAGATCCACCGCCATGTAGGGCTTTATGGGTGATTAATAGCACCTTGAAGCGCATCCGGAGATCGACAGGTAGCCAGCGCAGCTCGCGGAGGATAGGTGTTATGCGGGTGAATCGGGGTGCACCCGCAATCACTCGCGCGGCTGCATTCTGCACTAGCTGAAGTCGCCGGATGCTCCTCAAGGGCAGCCCCATGTAGAGCACATTGCAGTATTCCAGCCTAGAGGTCACAAGGGCCCGAGTGACTGTTGTGAGAGCCTCCCGATTCAGGTAGGGTCGCAACTGGCGCACCAGGCGAACCTGGGCGAATGCCCCCCTGGTCACAGCCGTTAAGTGGTGGTCAAATGACAGCTGTGGATCCAGGAGGACTCCCAAGTTGCGAACCCTCTCTGAGGGGTATAAAATTTGACCCCCCAGCCTGAGTGGTGGAATAGTAGCCAAATCTTTGGGAGGAAAACACAACAGCCACTCGGTCTTTTCTGGGTTGAGCACAAGCTTGTTAACCCTCATCCAGTCCATAACGGCCTCAAGGCCCCGGCTCATCACGTCTACCGCTTCATTGAGTTGGCACGGGGCGGACAGATACAATTGAGTATCGTCCGCATATTGATGGTATCTAATCCCGTGCCTGCGGATGATCTCTCCCAGCGGTTTCATGTAGATGTTGAATAGTAGGGGGGATAAGACCGAGCCCTGAGGCACCCCATAATTTAGGGGCCTAGGGGACGATCTCTGCCCCCCCACTAACACCGACTGTGACCTGTCCGAGAGGTAGGAGGAGAACCACCGTAACACGGTGCCTCCCACTCCCACCTCCCGCAGTCGTCGCAGAAGGATACCATGGTCGATGGTATCGAAAGCCGCTGAGAGGTCAAGGAGGACCAGGATGGAGGAACGTCCTTCATCTCTGGCTCTCCAGAGATCATCCATCAATGCGACCAAAGCGGTTTCTGTGCTGTAACCGGGCCTGAAGCCTGACTGGAGGGGGTCTAGGTAGTTTGCTTCTTCCAAGGACCGTTGGAGCTGGAAGGCCACCACCTTCTCAACAACCTTCCCCAGAAAGGGAAGGTTGGAGACTGGACGATAGCTATTAAGAACAGCTGGATCCAAGGATGGTTTCTTCAGGAGGGGTCTTACCACCGCCGCTTTCAGTGTGGCGGGGAAGTTCCCCTCCCGAAGAGAGGCGGTTACAACCGCCTGGATCCAGCCTCGTGTCACCTCACTGCAGTTAGTAACCAGCCATGAGGGACACGGATCCAGGACGCAGGTGGAGGTACTTACAGCTCTCATGGCCTTGTCCACATCCCCGGGGGTAACGTCCTGAAACTCAACCCAGAGCTGTTCTACTTGGTCCCCCTGCGCCTCGGCTGGAACTGCGGGGGTGGAGTCCAAGTCCGACCGAAACCGAGCAATTTTGTCCGCTAAGAATTGGGCATACTCTTCAGCTCTGCCCTGCAAGGGTTCTCCCGCCTCCCTTTTGTTCAATAGGGAGCGGGTTATCCTAAACAGGGCGGCTGGACGGGACTCAGCGGATGCTACCAGGGTGGCTATGTGCGATCTTTTTTTTGTGTAGGTGATGCATCCATCTTTGCATCCGTTGTTCTCAGAAAGCAGTAGCTTGGTCACACAGTGAGATACTGATGAAGCGGGCACAGCAGCACCTGCATTTTTTGTGTTGTATGAGAAGAGCACATCTTCCTTCCCCTATCCTTACTATTTTCTGTAGAGGGATGATTGAAAGCATCCAGTCATATTGTATTATTGTGTGGTTTGGAGGTATTACTGTTTCAAACAGGAAGGCTGTGCAGAGAATGATGAGTATGGCAGGAAAAATATTTGAAATTTACTTCTATCCAAGACATAGCATATAAGCAATGCTTGACCAGGGTGCACAGTATTGTCTGGGATGCTACACATCTTCTCCATGACCAGTTTTCTTTGTTACCTTCTGGGAGGAGGCTTTGCAGTATCCGAAGCAGAATAACTAGATTATGTGATAGATTTATACCATATAGCTCTGATGGCGAACCTATGGCACACTGGGTGCGGGCGCTGTCGCCAGCTCTTCCAGTTTCCGGCCCTTACTTGCATGCTGGCCAGCTGTTCTTCACATGTGCCAGAGTGCCAGAAATCCAAAGACCAGCTGGCTAGCACTAGCACATGGGTGCATGCACGCATTCCAGTTTGGACACTTGGCGCCGAAAAGGTTCACCACCACTGCCATATAGTATCATCCTTGCTAACTTTCAAGAATCTTTTTTCAGCTATGTATTTTGTGTGTGTGTGTGTGTGTGTGTGTGTGTGTGTGTGTGTAGCATATGTATTTGTGTATGTATAAGTATGTGTGTGTGTGTGTGTGTTTTCATAGATTTTCACGGGTGTAGGTATGCTGGTCTTGTTGTATTTGGGTCTTTTCCCGTGTAAGATTGCGATTATCTTGGCAACGTTTCGGCAAGATCTCACTCGCCATCTTCAGGCTGGTGTTTTGGGCTTAAAGCGTGATTGGAGCTGCCGTCCCTCTACAAACCTTGGTGGGGTGTGTGTGGAGTGCTGGCCCTGTTTCAACAAGTGGGTTGATTGGATGTGTGGCTGTATCATGATTGGTAGATTAGTGCTGATTGGTGCTGGCTGTGTGTCTGTTGTTGTTTTGTGTTGTAATGGCCTGGGTGGTGGGTGGGGCTTGTTTGTTGACTAGGGCTGGTTTCCAGATGTCTGGTAGGTGGGAGGTATTATCACGTTTATTCATTTTGTGGGGATGTTTCTCTATTTCCATAGCTTCCATAATTATTCTCTTGTTGAAGTGTTCAGTTTTGGAGATTAACCTGGTTCCTTCAAAATTAATTTCATGTCCTGTAGCTTTAAGGTGCTGGAAAAGGGAGGAAGTTTTTTCTTTTTTTCTTATTGCATTCTTGTGTTCTGCAATGCGTGCATTTATTCTCCTGTTCGTTTGTCCTATGTATGTTGCAGGGCAGATTTTGCATTATATTTTGTAGACTCCTTGGTTTTCTAGCTGGATTTTGTCTTTGGGGTTTTTTAAGATGTTGACTATTTCTTGGTCAGTGAAGGCTGTCTTGATACTGTGTTTGTGGAGAATTTTGATGATTTTATCTGTGGTGCCTTTGATGTAAGGGAGGAGGGCGATGTCATTGTCCTGTTCTGACTCTCAGTTTTTGGGGGGAGTCTCCCTTTGGATTAGGTTGGCAATTGTTTATCTTTGAAATCCATTGGAGATTAATACGTTTGTGAGTGTATGTAATTCAGTTTTCAGGTGGTCTTTGTTGGGTAGGCGTATAGTTCTGGAGATGAGGGTCTTGGCTACAGAGTTGATCTGTGCAGGGTGGTGATGGGATTGTGCGTTTAAGTAGCAGTTGGTGTGTGTTTTTTTCTGGTAGATGGTATGTCCTAGGGAGCCATTGGGTTTTTTGTAGATTAGGATGTCCAGAAAGGGAAGTTGGTTGTTTGCTTCTATTTCCATGGTGAATTGTATTTTGGAATGTAGGCTGTTGAGATGTGTGAGGAAGTTGTCCAGTTTTTCTTTCCCGTGTGGACAAATCACAAAAGTGTCATCGACATATCTAAGCCAGACTTTGGGTTTGTGTTCAGATTTATCTAAGGCGTTAGTTTCAAAATGTTCCATATATAAGTTTGTGATGATGGATGAGAGGGGTGATCCCATGGGTCTTCCTTCTATCTGTTTGTATCTTTGTCCATTATGGATGAAGTATGTGTTGGTTAGGCAGTGGTTGGTCAGGTCCAGGATGTGTTTAGGGGGGTTGTGTTTATTCTGGATGGCTGTCAAGACTTATTTTATAGGCACTTGGGTGAAGAGGGATATGACATCGAAGCTCACGAGTAGATCACTGGGTTGTAGGTTTTGTTTCTTTATTGTTTCTATGAAGTGGAGTGGGTTTTGTATGTGAGTTTTGTGAGGTGATGGATTCTGTGTAGGGTTGGAGTTGTTTGGCAAGGAATTTGGCAAGATTCTGTAGAGGTGAGCCTATGGAACTGGCTATGGGTCTGAGTGATGTTCCTTCTTTGTGTATCTTGGAGAGGCCATAGAGTTTGGGGCATCTGGAAGATTTCTCTCTGGGGATGATTCTTTGCTGGATCTCTTCACTGATGGGAGAGGCTTTTATTTTGGATTTGGTGGTTTTTTCCAGGTAGGTGGTGGGGTCTGTGTTTAGAGATTTGTAAGCGGGGTCTTGGAGTAGGTTGGATAGTTTGGCTTGGTAGTTAGACATGTTCATCACCACTGTGGCGTTACCTTTGTCTGCTGGGAGAATGATTAGTGTGTGTGTGTGTGTGTGTGTGTATATATATATATATATGTTTGTGTGTATGTGTATGTTTGAGCATATATTCACAGAAAAAGTGGCAATAAAGCTTATCTTATTTTATCTATCATCTTATCTTTGTTGGAAATAAAAAGTCAATGTCCTTTGCAAAATGTCTCAGGTTTGTTATTTATCATAGAGAGCAATTTTATATCTAAACTTCATACCTATGTTATTGTTGAATACTTATATACTCTAAGAAATGTTTATTGCTGCATGTTGGAATTAGATAAATGCCTACAATATAGACAAAATTGAACATACAAGCCAAAAAGTTCCGACTTTATCCTGGTTCAAACTCAATTGAGTATTTGAGTATTTATTAATACTTATAGGCCGCCCTTTTCCCTGAGGGGACTCAGGGCGGCTTACATAAAATGAGGGGGGGGGTATACAGACAATAGACACAAACAATACATAGAAGTAAAATAGTAAGCAACATTCATTCATCATTCGGGTGGGGACAGTTATCTTTGTCCCCAGGCCTGACGGGCTAGCCAGGTCTTAAGGGCTGTGCGGAAGGTCTGGACGGTGGTGAGGGTACGAATCTCCACGGGGAGATCGTTCCAAAGGGTCGGAGCTACTACTGAAAAGGCTCTCCTCCGTGTAGTTGCCAGTCGGCACTGACTGGCAGATGGAACTCGGAGGAGGCCTAATCTATGTGATCTAATTGGTCGCAGGGAGGTAATTGGCAGGAGGCGGTCTCTCAAGTACGCAGACCCACTACCATGAAGGGCTTTATGAGTGACAAGTAGCACCTTGAAGCGCACCCAGAGATCAACAGGTAGCCAGCGCAGCTCGCGGAGGATAGGTGTTATGTGGGTGAACCGAGGTGCACCCACAATCACTCGCGCGGCTGCGTTCTGGACTAGCTGAAGTCGCCGGATGCTCTTCAAGGGCAGCCCCATGTAGAGCACATTGCAGTATTCCAGCCTAGAGGTCACAAGGGCCCGAGTGACTGTTGTGAGGGCCTCCCGGTTCAGGTAGGGTCGCAACTGGCGCACCAGGCGAACCTGGGCAAATGCCCCCCTGGTCACAGCCGTCAGATGGTGGTCAAAAGTCAGCTGTGGATCCAGGAGGACTCACAAGTTGCGAACCCTCTCTGAGGGGTATAAAATTTGACCCCCCAGCCTGAGCGATGGAACACTGATCGAATTATTGGGAGGAAAACACAACAGCCACTCGGTCTTCTCCGGGTTGAGTACAAGCTTGTTAGCCCTCATCCAGTCCATAACGGCCTCAAGACCCCGGTTCATCACGTCCACCGCTTCATTGAGTTGGCACGGGGCGGACAGATACAACTGAGTATCGTCCGCATATTGATGGTATCTTATCCCGTGCCTCCGAATGATCTCACCCAGCGGTTTCATGTAGATGTTAAATAGTAGGGGGGATAAGACCGAACCCTGTGGCACCCCATATGTTAGGGGCCTAGGGGTCGTTTGTTTGTTTGTTTGTTTGTTTGTAGTTTATTTATAGGCCGCCCTTTTCCCTGAGGGGACTCAGGGCGGCTTACAATCAAAAAAAAAAAAAAAAAAAGGAAGGGGAGTGTAGGACAATACAAAAAAAGAAATGTGCACAAAGTAAATTAGACAATAAAACTCAACATTCACTCAGCATTCGGGAGGGGCGAAATAAGATTATCCCCAGGCCTGACGGGTTAGCCAGTTCTTGAGGGCTGTACGGAAGGCCTGGACGGTGGTGAGGGTACGAATCTCCACGGGGAGATTGTTCCATAGTGTCGGAGCCGCAACAGAGAAGGCTCTCCTCCGAGTAGTCGCCAGTCGGCACTGACTGGCTGATGGAATACGGAGGAGGCCAACTCTATGCGATCTGATGGGACGCAGGGAGGTAATTGGCAGAAGGCGGTCTCTCAAATAGCCAGATCCACTACCATGGAGCGCTTTATAGGTGGTGAGTAAGACCTTGAAGTGCACCCGGAGACCAACAGGTAGCCAGTGCAGCTCATGGAGGATCGGTGTTATGTGGGCGAACCGTGGTGCGCCCACGATCACTCGCGCGGCCGCATTCTGGACTAGCTGAAGTCTTCGGATGCTCTTCAAGGGCAGCCCCATGTAGAGCACATTACAGTATTCCAGCCTAGAGATCACAAGGGCTCGAGTGACTGTTGTGAGGGCCTCCCGATTCAGGTAGGGCCGCAACTGGCGCACCAGGCGAACCTGGGCAAATGCCCCCCTGGTCACAGTTGAGAGATGGTGGTCAAAAGTTAGCTGTGAATCCAGGAGGACTCCCAAGTTGCGGGCCCTTTCTGAGGGGTTTAAATTTTGTCCCCCCAGCCTGAGTGATGGTATGGTGGTCAAATTTTTGGGAGGGAAACACAACAGCCACTCGGTCTTGTCTGGGTTGAGTATCAGCTTGTTCGCTCTCATCCAGTCTTTAACGGCTTCCAGTCCCCGGTTCATCACGTCCACCGCTTCATTGAGTTGGCACGGGGCGGACAGATACAACTGTGTATCGTCCGCATATTGGTGATATTTTATCCCGTGCCTTCGGATGATCTCGCCCAGCGGTTTCATGTAAATGTTGAATAGTAGGGGGGATAGGACCGACCCCTGCGGCACCCCATAGGTTAGGGGCCTCAGGGACGATCTCTGCCCCCCCACTAACACCGACTGCGACCTGTCCGAGAGATAGGAGGAGAACCACTGCAAGACAGTGCCGCCCACCCCTATCTCCCGCAGTCGTCGCAGAAGGATACCATGGTCGATGGTATCGAAAGCCGCTGAGAGGTCCAGGAGAACTAGGATGGAAGCATGGCCTCCATCCCTAGCTCTCCAGAGATCATCAGTCAATGCGACCAAAGCGGTTTCTGTGCTGTAACCGGGTCTGAAGCCAGACTGGAAGGGGTCAAGATAGTTAGCTTCCTCCAAGGTACGCTGAAGCTGGGTCGATCTCTGCCCCCCCACTAACACCGACTGCGACCTGTCCGAGAGGTAGGAGGAGAACCACCGTAACACAGTGCCTCCCACCCCCACCTCCCGCAGTCGTCGCAGAAGGATACCATGGTCGATGGTATCGAAAGCCGCCGTGAGGTCGAGGAGAACCAGGATCTCTGGCTCTCCAAAGATCATCGGTCAATGCGACCAAAGCGGTTTCTGTGCTGTAACCGGGTCTGAAGCCTGACTGGAAGGGGTCGAGATAGCTTGCTTCCTCCAAGGACCGTTGAAGCTGGAAGGCCACCACCTTCTCGACAACCTTCCCAACAAAAGGGAGGTTGGAGACTGGACGGTAGTTGTTAAGGACAGCTGGATCCAAGGATGGCTTCTTCAGGAGGGGTCTCACCACCACCGCTTTAAGTGCGGTGGGGAAGTGCCCCTCCCGAAGAGAGGCGGTAACAACCGCCTGGATCCAGCCTCGTGTCACCTCACTGCTGTTAGCAACCAGCCATGAGGGACACGGGTCCAGTACACAGGTGGAGGCACTCACAGCTCTCATGGCCTTGTCCACATCCCCAGGGGCAACATCCTGAAACTCAACCCAGAGGTGGTCTACCAATTCATCCTCTTGTGCCTCGGCTGGAACTGCAGGGATGGAGTCCAAATCCGACCGAAACGAGCAATTTTGTCCGCTAAGAATTGGGCATAATCCTCAGCTCTACCCTGCAAGGGTTCCCCCGTATCCCTCCTATTTAGGAGGGAACGGGTTATCCTAAACAGGGCGGCTGGGCGGGACTCAGCGGACGCAACCAAGGTGGCAATGTGAGATCTTTTTGCTGCCCTAAGTGCCCTGATGTACTCCTTGGTGCTGGTTGTTAGGATTGCTCGGTTCGATTTGGATTTATCGGACCTCCATAGGTGCTCTAGGCGTCTCCTCCGGCGCTTCATCTCCCGGAGCTCCTCGGTGAACCAAGGAGGCCTCCGGGATCCGCCACCTCGGAGGGGCCGTAGTGGCGTAATCCGGTCAAGGGTGTCCGATGCTGCCGAGTGCCAGGCAGCAACCAGAGTCTCCACCGGACTGTGGGCGAGAGTATCAGGAATAACCCCAAGCTCCGTCTGGAACCTCAGAGGCTCCATAAGTCACCTGGGGCGGAACCACCTGGTCGGTTCCTCCTCCCTACAGTGGGGGTTTGGTCTCCGAAAGTTGAGCCTCAGTAGGAGGAGGAGCCTCAATGGAGGTTTTATAGTCTGGAAAGAGAAATGAATAACAATTTTGAAAAGCTGAATTACTATACTGTTAATGTTTTTTCATCAGGTTCAAGGGTCAACAATCTATTCCCTCAAAGGGATTTGATAGAATTCCCTTAAGGTACAGGGTATTCTGTAAATTAGCGTCATAGCAAGATAACATATCAGAGAGAAACTTGTGTTAGGGTCTGAAGAGCTGGATTGCTACTGGTTCTAACATGGAAGCCACTCACTTCCGACACTAAAAAAATGTTTCAAAAACAGGGTGCATTTGAAAAAAAAAACTTTTATTTCTTCAGTAAAAATTTAACAAAAAGGATAAAAAAAATTCCAGAAAAGTAAAATAATTGAAATAATGAAAATAATTCCTATAAAACTTTGATACCGTATAAATTGTATGTATACAACATATAACATATATACTGTACATCATCCAGAGTCATTCTGTAAGATGGACAGTAAAATAGATAAAGAGTTTATGTGTGTCAGGCGCACATCTTTGGCTTGTCACCATGCTGGCATCCTGCCATCAAAGGGGATGAGACATGGGGGAGGGGATAAATGGGCAATAACCTGTATGCATTTTTGTGGGAATATGGGAGAGTCTCGACAGCTGGAAAAAAAACAGATCTCTGTGAGACTGGTTTATGCCAAAACTTCCTGCCAGCATTGCATTGGCTGGGCTTGAACTGGTCATGGGGAGGATGTAGTGGACTGAAAGAAATTGTTTTGTTTTGTTGCGCGGAGAAACTCAGCTTCTGCCAGACTTTACTGCCACCAGCATCTCTTAACAAAAGTACCTTTCATGTCAATAAAATGGAGTTGAGGGTTTTTCTTCCCTAAGGAATCAGATTGGGGCAGTTCTGATAGAGAGAGAGAGGATGGATGGATGGATGGATGGATGGATGGATGGATGGATGGATGGACGGACGGACGGACGGACTTTATTGACTTACAACAATAATTAAGCTTGCAATTTTGGTTATAAATTGTGATAGTTGTATGTTAGGTACCAGTTGACCAGGCGCAATTTTACAACCTTTTTTAGGTGATCATTAAATTAATGCCATGGTTGTAAAGTGAACAATTATTAAGCAAACCTGCTATGAGTTTTGCCAAAATCCAGAAGTAAACACCATTCTGGTAAAAATGTAAATCATGGTCACATGATCACACATTCTGCAAATAGCTGTAAATGCAAGCCAGTTGCCAAGCACACAAAATGCAGTCACAAGACTGGGTTGAAAGTTCTTTTTCAGGGTCTGTCATAACTTTGAAATAAGTGACAGCTTATAAATCAAGATCTACCTGCACACAAATCCTAGTACTTTATATTTTACGTCTAAACCCACATCAGTTTGCATCTAAGGCTCACTGTGATGTCAACAGTCTTAGAGTTCTATTTAGGAGGAGCAACTATTGTATTATATTTATGTAAGTGCCTCTCCTTTTTTCTCTCTTAAAGTGTGTACATGTGCCTGTGCACATTTTTTCCTGAGTTTGATTAATACACAATATTAACAAATCTTCATGCAGAGATAGCAAAGATAAGATGCCTTCATGCAGGATGTTTACTACTACCGGTAACAGCTTCACAGACATGTCAGCTCCAGCTGCCATTCAGTGGGAGGGGGGCAACTGGGCCAGCTGCCAAGACTCATGCTTACCAGATGGAGATTTCCCTCCTCCACAAGCAGCCCAGCTGAGAACTCTACAAAGCTCTTCATGATTGACTGCCAAGAGATTTCCACTGAGAACATTCCAGAACTGATAAGTGACTCCGAACAATCCATGATTGATTGCCAGGTGGTTTTCACTCTGGGTCACGGGGTGATGGGTGTGCGTGTGTGGGGGGGTGGAGTTTAGCCTAATTACCAAGTAACTATAAAAGGTGGTGGGGAGCACCGGGTGTCAGCTCTGACAATTTATTCATTGCCTTAGTGCTTTGTTGGGCAGTTCCTGCCGAAGGAAGAAGATAAACTGCATTTTCAAACGATCTCCATGTTTGGCTGTTTTCACTAACCCTTCGGAACCTGACCGTTTCCCTCCTAGAGATTTACCCTTACCTTGAGAGGTATATAAAAATTATGGGTTGTAAACAGGCATGCTCAGAGGTACAATTTCTTCCTAGAAATGATGACAGCTCAGTTCTGGCTGATTCAGTAAAGTTGGTTTTCCAGTTATTATTTTAATATGCCATGTGTTTATACAACTAGAAAGGCCTAATGAATTATCTTTTCCTAATATGTTGACTCTTTCTCCATTACCCAGAGCAGGGAAGTACTGTATTATGAGAAACCTGCAGTTTAACTGCCTGAGATGACAGCACTGGTGTTTGTTTTGCTGGAATTGCCATAATTCAGCAGAAGCAGTTGGTTACAATAGAAGGAAAGAGAATGGTAAAGATTGGTTCCTGTTGATAAAACTAAATTCTTCATGTAATCTGTTTAGTACTGAGATGGGGTGGGGGAGTTTGAATAAGAACATGGAAAGTTTTTGGTGGAAACATCTGCTCAAAAGGATGTAGTTTTTTTGCTTTCTATTTTCCTCTAAAGAGAATTCAGAATAGCATAATGCATCTTAATATACTACCACCACTTCTTCAGATTGGTGTAGGTTGGAGGCATTAGTGACAAGTTAATGTCATTTGGTGATGGCTGATAGATTCATTTGCAGTAGCAAAATAAAAGCTGAACTGCCCAACAAGAAATGCTACCTTTTGACTATTCCTTCTGTGGCTATCATATAACATTATATGGAAGTACCACAGAATATATTTGAGGGATTTTAAGAGTGTATATTAACCATAGGTATCGGGATGCATATCATAAGCAGACTAGATTTTGGAAACTGAACTAACAGTTTGGGGTAGTCTTGATAGGGGAAGGATTTTTTAAAAATATTGACTTGACCATCAGTTTTAGGCTTACACTCTTAGGTCTTTACACAAGATAAAAAATGAACAAGTTGATGCAAAATATAGAATACACATTCATAAATGTATACATATGTAAAATGCTGCTCCACTTTATGACAGCAGCATTATGCAGAGTGGTGAAAAAGAAAAATTTGAGGCTTAGAGATTTAAACTAGGGTACAATAGCTTATTAAATCATCAAACATGTAAAAACCATCACAATAAGTAAAAAAACAAGTGAAAATGATGTAATCTAGCAAACAGCACAGTTCCATTTTGTTACATATGAGACCACTGTTCCATTATAATTAAAGTGTAATAATATTTTGGATAATATTTTATCAGTTTACATATGGAACTATTTTAAATAGTTTCTTGAATTAGGTTATCACTTAAAATGATTTTGCCCTATTTGTAACCATTATTTGTAACCATTATGAATTACTAAATCAGGAGGACGGTGATTAAAAAAGATTTCTAAAAAAGAATTATTCAATTCAAAGACCTATTCCTCTATTTGCCTTAACATTCTTTAGTTTTCACAGTTTTGTAATAACAATTAGTTTCAATCAACATTTCAGAAAATAAGTTTTCAAATACAAAAAGTTTCTATTTATGCTGCATGATAGGCAAATGTGGGGGAGAAGAAATGAGCAAAAAACCTGATTTGATGTTGAAATACTAAACAATTTAAGAGTAAAAGAGAAAATGCCAAAAATAATTAGATTAAGTTCTGAAGTTCTTTTATTTTTAGGATGTTGTGCATAAGACTGCTATGATAGAAATGAATATCAGTTGGTCTCTATATTTGAAAATATAACTATCCTTTTAGTACATTTAGCATCAATCTCCTGATTTAAATAATAAAAGACTTTTGGAAGGAAAAACATTGTTTCATTTCTGTTATATAGCTATCCATCTCATATACTTGATTCCTGGAAACTTAGCAGTTAAAAACAATAAAAACATAATTTTAAAAAAATCAACCAAAATTAAAAACAACAGAAATAAAATAACATAGCAGCTAAAACTACTCATTTATTTCAAGGATAGTCAAGAAGCAGGTTCATCCATACTATCATGGCCTATGTTTATCTTATTAGTTTTTACCCAAAACAGCTATTGTTCATTCCTACTGGTAGTCCTCGAGTTATGATCACAGTTGAGATCAGAATTTTGGTCATAAAGTGTCATTGACATGTGGCTGCCTTGCTCAATGACCCAATCCCAGCTCTCTCCATTGCAGTCATTAAAGCGACCGTCCAGGGGTGCCTCAGAAGTTGTGGGAGGCTTTGGGACAATCAGCATCCACCAGGAAGTTGACATAGCAATAGCACTTATTGTCTGCTTCATCGTGCTTTAAAGCCCTCTCTAAGTAGTTGAAATCATATCAATATATTGCCCCCAACAATCTGGGTCCTCCTTTTACTGACCTTGGAGAGATGGAAGGCTGAGTCAACCTTGAGCCAGTCAGAACTGAACTTCTGGCCCTGCAATACTGCATTCTAACCATTGTGCCATCAGGAAATCTGTTGAGGGCCAGAAGACTTTGGCCAGGTAGGTCCAGCAGCATAGGAGCCTCCTCCCTCTCCCCCAGTCCCAAGAGAACTTGCCTTCTCCTTATGTCATCACATCTGGAAGACCTCAGCTGGTTAGGACTAGTGGTATACGAGCCTCCTGCCTTCCTGCCGCCTCTCCATATAGACACACACTGGGATGAAGGTCAGGCTGATGGTCTGGCATGGTGGACAAAATTTGGGGCTTTTGGGTGGGAGGTTCGCTATTGTATTATATTTTGAGAACATATTCGATTAATGACATAAATTACTAATTATGATTCTGGAACATATGACATACAGTACTTTGTAAGAGGCAAGAATTCATTCTAAACTCAGCATTGTATCTTACTATGTTAAGTATTTTGAGCAGTATACTTGCAGTCTGTCTCACAAAACAGGAGAGTCACCTGTTTTAAGTGAGCATTAACAGGAGCAACACTCCCACACACCATTGAGCCAGTGCCTTCTTTACCTTCTGTTCTTAAAAAAAAAACCTCATGCAAACTGAATGGAAAGAATCAAGTTCATAAGAAAACCTCAAGGATATATAAAGTAGCATTTAAAGAGATGTTGTAAAAAGAAAGAGAAAGAGAAGAGAAAACAATTGTTAAAAAAGAAATTGATATTAGCCACACAGTCTTTAATCTTTTCAGCACTATCTGCTGTCACATTGGGTGCATTCATTGACTTTCAAATGCCAATGACGTTCTAGCAGCTTAACAAGACATAGGAATGCATGCTAGCAAATAAAGATGATTAATGGTAATAAAGGAAAAGGGAAAAAAGAAAGTAGCAACTATCAGATTACAAACAACGGTCTGTATCCTTTCATTTCACTAAATAATTATCTCTGTATTCTATGCAGGTTTCACCTTTTGCCAGTACTATAGTTCTTATATGGAACTTTTCTGTGAGCTAGATTAGTCTACCTATCGTTAAGACAGGAGTGAACAACTATTTTGGATAAGTGAGCACTTCTAAAATTTTGAAAGCATGTTATGGGCACTTTCTCAAGATGGTTACCATGGAAGCATTGCCTATTTGTGAAGTGGCTTTGATGGAAATCATAAGCAATTACCAATACTTACAAGACAACAATTTTTTTCTGCTGTCCCTTTTTGCTGATGAAGACGCTGTTATTACTGGGCACTGGGCAGATAGGGACTTTCCAAATAAAGCACTGGACTGCTATCATCCAATTTTTATTTTTTTTAAATGGGCTTGTATAAAGCCTGAAATTATTATTGTACAGTCAGTAAAGATGATTGCAGCATACTGCATTTTCAATTATTTTTAATTATTGCTTTTTGATGCTGTTTCTACACTCACATACCAGCTGGCCAAATATTTTCATCATGTTATAGAATTGCACCAAATGTTTAATTAAATATTATTATTTTTATTTATATTATTTGTCTTATTTTTTTCTAATAACATTTTTATATTAAATTGTTTCTTTTATTCTGCTGTAAATGCTGGTAATACAAATATTATTTGATTATTTTTAAGCTTAAAAAGACTTTGAAGTATTAAAATCGGATGGGGGGGTGTACTGAGCAAATACTAAAAGAGGCTTCCCTGGGCAGATGTGTATTCAGCTGCAACATATTGGCATATTTTGGCTTTGAAGATGATCAGAAAATAGCATTAGTTTATTAAACTGAAGTTAAAAATCCATTTTTAAATGGCATTTAAATCACAAGAGCAGAAAAGTCTCCGGAGAGTCTCAGTCATCCAAATCATAATTGTCTCAAAGGTGTATGTTTTTTTTTCCTTCAAAAGGCAGCTGGACTGTTTTTTCCTTGAGGAGGAAGAAGAAAAGTTTCTCTTCTCATCTAAAGGAAACTTCTTCTTCCTCAAGGAAAAAACAGTCCTGCTTCTTTTTGAAGAAAAAGAAAGCACCTTTGCAATGACCAGAAAAGTCAACTATGGTATTTACATAATGGTTAGCAGGGCACGTATGCAACCTTCCCAGAGTTCCTGTATATATTAACAGGGCCAAAACTTATTCTGTGTAAACTCAAAGTAATACAAAGTATTAAATTCATACAAGATTAAACAGAATACAAATATTTTCATTCCTGCACATTTTTAAGAGAAAAATCGGTGCTGTAACTACTTGTGATCCCTTTGTCTCAATTATCTCTTTTACATCAGAAGACAAAGAGATCACAAGTAACTGCAGCACAGATTCTTATCTTGATTTATTTCCTGCTGTAAATAGTTTAGTGAATGTATTTAGATCTGTTATTCCAATTAATGTTCATTAGGGGAGTCAAAATTTAACATTCTTGGAGTTTACTATGTTGGTAGTAACTATGCTCAGCAGATAAGCACATTCTGTCTTGCTTTTATAATAGTTGATTATGGCCAAACTGACACATCACATAAACTAGACAGAATATTCTTGGCCCATAGGATTAAATGTTCTGCATATTCTAAAT